>NC_055687.1:2118328-2183879 GCF_017639745.1 Melanotaenia boesemani
TTTTCCCTTCGTCAGTCAGAAACCTTTGTTGTCATTAAACACGAGAAGTTAGAGATGTTCCTTCTAGTAAAACACCCACTTATCACGTTCCACACACATACATCCGCTACACAGCCTGGTGCACAAAGAAGGATTATTTTAATCTGACGAGATTTTTATCTGTTTGAGACCTCACACCTGAAGATAAAATCAGGCATTTCACCGTGTTGATCGTACTGTGTGTGTCGGCTCCGATAATCTCATCACAAAACAACACACACACAACGATGCTGTCTCGCAACCGATCTAGAATCTAGTCCTCCGAGCCGGACATCCATCAGGATCAAACGTGATCTAAAAAGATGAAGAAGAAGAACCATGGCAACAAGCGGAAAACACCACAGCCAGCACGGAAGAGGGTCTACGGGACGAGGGAACGATGGGAACGATGGGAACGATGGGAACGATGGGAACGATGGGAATGTTGTTAACAGAAAAAGCCAGAAGTGAAAAAATTTACTGACTGGAGACGATGTGAACACGGATTTTACTCCCCAGTCAGCTCGCGCTCTGATTGGCTACGTTCCATTTCACAATTTCACATCACAATTCACACACTCAGGAGTCGTCGGCTTTACACACACACGTCAGGAGTCGTCGGCTTTCCACACACACGTCAGGAGTCGTCGGCTTTCCACACACACGTCAGGAGTCGTCGGCTTTCCACACACACGTCAGGAGTCGTCGGCTTTCCACACACACGTCAGGAGTCGTCGGCTTTCCACACACACGTCAGGAGTCGTCGGCTTTCCACACACACGTCAGGAGTCGTCGGCTTTCCACACACACTCAGAAGTGGTCGGCTTTCCACACACACGTCAGGAGTCGTCGGCTTTCCACACACACGTCAGGAGTCGTCGGCTTTCCACACACTCAGGAGTCGTCGGCTTTCCACACACACGTCAGGAGTCGTCGGCTTTCCACACACACGTCAGGAGTCGTCGGCTTTCCACACACACGTCAGGAGTCGTCGGCTTTCCACACACACGTCCGGAGTCGTCGGCTTTCCACACACACGTCCGGAGTCGTCGGCTTTCCACACACACGTCCGGAGTCGTCGGCTTTCCACACACAGTCAGGCGTCGTCGGCTTTCCACACACACGTCCGGAGTCGTCGGCTTTCCACACACACGTCAGGAGTCGTCGGCTTTCCACACACACGTCCGGAGTCGTCGGCTTTCCACACACACGTCAGGAGTCGTCGGCTTTCCACACACACTCAGAAGTGGTCGGCTTTCCACACACACGTCAGGAGTCGTCGGCTTTCCACACACACGTCAGGAGTCGTCGGCTTTCCACACACACGTCAGGAGTCGTCGGCTTTCCACACACACGTCAGGAGTCGTCGGCTTTCCACACACACGTCAGGAGTCGTGGGCTTTCCACACACACGTCAGGAGTCGTGGGCTTTCCACACACACGTCAGGAGTCGTGGGCTTTCCACACACACGTCAGGAGTCGTCGGCTTTCCACACACACGTCAGGAGTCGTCGGCTTTCCACACACACGTCAGGAGTCGTCGCCTTTCCACACACACGTCAGGAGTCGTCGGCTTTCCACACACACGTCAGGAGTCGTCGGCTTTCCACACACACGTCAGGAGTCGTCGCCTTTCCACACACACGTCAGGAGTCGTCGGCTTTCCACACACACGTCAGGAGTCGTCGGCTTTCCACACACACGTCAGGAGTCGTCGGCTTTCCACACACACGTCAGGAGTCGTCGGCTTTACACACACACGTCAGGAGTCGTCGGCTTTCCACACACACGTCAGGAGTCGTCGGCTTTCCACACACAAGTCAGGAGTCGTCGGCTTTACACACACACGTCAGGAGTCGTCGGCTTTACACACACACGTCAGGAGTCGTCGGCTTTCCACACACACGTCAGGAGTCGTCGGCTTTCCACACACACGTCAGGAGTCGTCGGCTTTCCACACACAAGTCAGGAGTCGTCGGCTTTCCACACACACGTCAGGAGTTCGGATTGTTGGCCACGACCTGCTAAAAGACTCGACTGCTGGGACGAACGTGCTCGTAACACACCTCAGACCAAATGATCACTTTATAGAAAAAGACTTAAGATAATCGGCCGTTTGTCGTTCTTGGTCTGAAAATCGGGACAAAAACAGCCTGATGATCTTCATGTGAACCAGGCCTGAAGTAACATGAATCCAGTTTGACCCGATGAAGTAAAAACAGTAAAGTGCATGAATCTGAGTCCACGTGCAAATATGCATAAAGTCTTTAGCACCTGCTGTTTAAGGGTTTTCTCTACATAAAGGACCAAAATTCACCTTTCAAGGCTCGATTTAGGATATTTCTTTCCAGTCTAAAATACTTTTCAGGGCATCTTACCAAATGTAAAACGTCACTGCACTGGCAGATTCTTTAACCTGTTTGTCGTCTATCGTTTATGTTCTACTGGGAATAAAATGTGGCTGGATGTGATGTGATGGCTTGATTTACATTTTACACAGAGAACCGACCCGTCTGGATGCGGGGTTGGACTAAGGAAAAGGACCGGAGAGGTGGTAAAAAAACATGAATGACAGATAAAACGATGAAAAGAAATGAGGGAAGGAAACAAACATTATTGCAAAAAGAAAAGGAAAGAAAGACGTAAACACAAAAGGAGGAAAGAAAATTGAAGGGGAAAGGAAATGAAAATGAAAAGAACAGATAGTAGCTGAAGGACAGATGAAATAGAAAACCAGCAAAATGAAGGAAAAGATGAAAGAAGAGAATGTTGCTCAGAAACCCTGTAAAAGGAAATCCCCGTGAAGCTTTTCATGTGTTGACGGAGGTGAAGAGGAACATCAGAGGAGGGATTTTCCAGCTGAGAATTCCTGCTTAAATGAAGGAGGAAATCTGTGTGAGCAGCAGACGGCAGTTCAGCCCTCAGAGAGGGAGAAACAAGCCGAGATCCTGCTGGTCCAGCTGAGAGGATCAGTCGTCCCAGCTGTGACTGAAAACCACCCAACCAGAGAAAATCTGCTCTCAGTCTGACGGACCAGCCGGAGCGGCTCAGAGGATGGTTTTATACCCAAACCTGAAACAGGAAACCAGCACAAACAGCTCCTCACACTCGTTTGAAGGCTGAATGAAGACCTAAGCATCTAAACTGTCCCAGGACATCTGGACCAGTCTGGTTCCTGTTTGCTCTAAGCCTGGAGGATGGAGACTCACCGTGATGATGGCTTTCCCCACGGTGCCTCCAGGTCTGAGCAGAGCTTTGGACAGTTTCCTCTGAGAGATGATCTGTGGAAACAAACACAACCTGGATCACTAAAGAAGAAGCTGCAGTTACGGAAAAACATGGAGGAGCCTCTGTTAGAAATGATTCTGTTAGAAATGATTCTGTTAGAAATGATTCTGTTAGAAATGATTCTGTTAGAAATGATTATGTTAGAAATGATTATGTTAGAAAATGATTCTTTTACAAATGATTCTGTTACAAATGATTCTGTTAGAAATGATTCTGTTAGAAAATGATTCTGTTAGAAATGATTCTGTTAGAAATGATTATGTTAGAAATGATTCTGTTAGAAATGATTCTGTTAGAAATGATTCTGTTTGAAATGATTCTGATAGAAATGATTCTGTTAGAAATGATTCTGTTAGAAATGATTCTGTTAGAAATGATTCTGTTAGAAATGATTCTGTTAGAAAATGATTCTGTTAGAAATGATTCTGTTAGAAAATGATTCTGTTAGAAATGATTCTGTTAGAAATGATTCTGTTAGAAATGATTATGTTAGAAAATGATTCTGTTAGAAATGATTCTGTTAGAAAATGATTCTGTTAGAAATGATTCTGTTAGAAATGATTCTGTTAGAAATGATTCTGTTAGAAAATGATTCTGTTAGAAATGATTCTGTTAGAAAATGATTCTGTTAGAAATGATTCTGTTAGAAAATGATTATGTTAGAAAATGATTCTGTTAGAAATGATTCTGTTAGAAATGATTCTGTTAGAAATGATTCTGTTAGAAATGATTCTGTTAGAAAATGATTCTGTTAGAAATGATTCTGTTAGAAAATGATTCTGTTAGAAATGATTCTGTTAGAAAATGATTCTGTTAGAAATGATTATGTTAGAAAATGATTCTGTTAGAAATGATTCTGTTAGAAAATGATTCTGTTAGAAATGATTCTGTTAGAAATGATTCTGTTAGAAATGATTCTGTTAGAAATGATTCTGTTAGAAAATGATTCTGTTAGAAATGATTCTGTTAGAAATGATTCTGTTAGAAATGATTCTGTTAGAAATGATTCTGTTAGAAAATGATTCTGTTAGAAATGATTCTGTTAGAAAATGATTCTGTTAGAAATGATTCTGTTAGAAAATGATTCTGTTAGAAATGATTCTGTTAGAAATGATTCTGTTAGAAATGATTCTGTTAGAAAATGATTCTGTTAGAAATGATTCTGTTAGAAATTATTCTGTTAGAAATGATTCTGTTAGAAAATGATTCTGTTAGAAATGATTCTGTTAGAAATGATTCTGTTAGAAATGACTTTGTTAGAAATGATTCTGTTAGAAATGATTCTGTTAGAAATGATTCTGTTAGAAATGACTTTGTTAGAAATGATTCTGTTAGAAATGATTCTGTTAGAAATGACTTTGTTAGAAATGATTCTCTTAGAAATGACTTTGTTAGAAATGATTCTGTTAGAAATGATTCTGTTAGAAATGATTCTGTTAGAAATGATTCTGTTAGAAATGACTTTGTTAGAAATGATTCTGTTAGAAATGATTCTGTTACAAATGATTATGTTAGAAATGATTCTGTTACAAATGATTCTGTTAGAAATGATTCTGTTAGAAATGATTCTGTTACAAATGATTCTGTTAGAAAATGATTCTGTTAGAAATGATTCTGTTAGAAAATGATTCTGTTAGAAATGATTCTGTTAGAAAATGATTCTGTTAGAAATGATTCTGTTAGAAATGATTATGTTAGAAAATGATTCTGTTAGAAATGATTCTGTTAGAAAATGATTCTGTTAGAAATGATTCTGTTAGAAAATGATTCTGTTAGAAATGATTCTGTTAGAAAATGATTCTGTTAGAAATGATTCTGTTAGAAATGATTCTGTTAGAAATGATTATGTTAGAAAATGATTCTGTTAGAAATGATTCTGTTAGAAAATGATTCTGTTAGAAATGATTCTGTTAGAAATGATTCTGTTAGAAATGATTCTGTTAGAAATGATTCTGTTAGAAAATGATTCTGTTAGAAATGATTCTGTTAGAAATGATTCTGTTAGAAAATGATTCTGTTAGAAATGATTCTGTTAGAAAATGATTCTGTTAGAAATGATTCTGTTAGAAAATGATTCTGTTAGAAATGATTCTGTTAGAAAATGATTCTGTTAGAAATGATTCTGTTAGAAATGATTCTGTTAGAAAATGATTCTGTTAGAAATGATTCTGTTAGAAATTATTCTGTTAGAAATGATTCTGTTAGAAAATGATTCTGTTAGAAATGATTCTGTTAGAAATGATTCTGTTAGAAATGACTTTGTTAGAAATGATTCTGTTAGAAATGATTCTGTTAGAAATGATTCTGTTAGAAATGACTTTGTTAGAAATGATTCTGTTAGAAATGATTCTGTTAGAAATGATTCTGTTAGAAATGACTTTGTTAGAAATGATTCTCTTAGAAATGACTTTGTTAGAAATGATTCTGTTAGAAATGATTCTGTTAGAAATGATTCTGTTAGAAATGATTCTGTTAGAAATGACTTTGTTAGAAATGATTCTGTTAGAAATGATTCTGTTAGAAATGATTCTGTTAGAAATGATTATGTTAGAAATGATTCTGTTACAAATGATTCTGTTAGAAATGATTCTGTTAGAAATGATTCTGTTACAAATGATTCTGTTAGAAAATGATTCTGTTAGAAATGATTCTGTTAGAAAATGATTCTGTTACAAATGATTCTGTTAGAAATGATTCTGTTAGAAATGATTCTGTTAGAAAATGATTCTGTTAGAAATGATTCTGTTAGAAATGATTCTGTTAGAAAATGATTCTGTTAGAAATGATTCTGTTAGAAATGATTATGTTAGAAATGATTCTGTTAGAAATGATTCTGTTAGAAATTATTCTGTTAGAAAATGATTCTGTTAGAAATGATTCTGTTAGAAATGATTCTGTTAGAAATGATTCTGTTAGAAAATGATTCTGTTAGAAATGATTCTGTTAGAAATGATTATGTTAGAAATGATTCTGTTAGAAATGATTCTGTTAGAAATGATTCTGTTAGAAAATGATTCTGTTACAAATGATTCTGTTACAAATGATTCTGTTAGAAATGACTTTTTTAGAAATGATTCTGTTAGAAATGATTCTGTTACAAATGATTCTGTTACAAATGATTCTGTTACAAATGATTCTGTTAGAAATGATTCTGTTAGAAATGACTCTGTTAGAAATGATTCTCTTAGAAATGATTCTGTTACAAATGATTCTGTTACAAATTATTCTGTTAGAAATGACTCTGGTAGAATTAGGATTAATAGTGTGAGTTTTTAATAGATTTTTGATAGAGGCAAACAGCTGCTAGCCCATCACAGGCCAGACCAGCATACAGACAAGTATTCAGTCAGGATGATGCTGGTCCTGGTGTCTGCGTACGGGAAGGCCGGCGTAGCGGAGGTTGGTGCCTCCAGCGTAGAGATACGCTGCTGTGTAGCAGTTCTCCTCCTCCTGACGGTGGCAGCAGGGCCGGCGTAGCGGAGGCTGGTGACTCCAGCGTAGGGATACGCTGCTGTGTAGCAGTTTCTCCTCCTCCTGACGGTGGCAGCAGGGCCGGCGTAGCGGAGGCTGGTGACTCCAGCGTAGAGATACGCTGGTGTGTAGCAGTTTCTCCACCTCCTGAAGGTGGCAGCAGGGCCGGCGTAGCGGAGGCTGGTGACTCCAGCGTAGAGATACGCTGGTGTGTAGCAGTTTCTCCACCTCCTGACGGTGGCAGCAGGGCCGGCGTAGCGGAGGCTGGTGACTCCAGCGTAGCAGTTTCTCCACCTCCTGAAGGTGGCAGCAGGGCCGGCGTAGCGGAGGCTGGTGACTCCAGCGTAGAGATACGCTGGTGTGTAGCAGTTTCTCCACCTCCTGACGGTGGCAGCAGGGCCGGCGTAGCGGAGGCTGGTGACTCCAGCGTAGAGATACGCTGGTGTGTAGCAGTTTCTCCACCTCCTGACGGTGGCAGCAGGGCCGGCGTAGCGGAGGCTGGTGACTCCAGCGTAGGGATACGCTGCTGTGTAGCAGTTTCTCCACCTCCTGACGGTGGCAGCAGGGCCGGCGTAGCGGAGGCTGGTGACTCCAGCGTAGAGATACGCTGGTGTGTAGCAGTTTCTCCACCTCCTGACGGTGGCAGCAGGGCCGGCGTAGCGGAGGCTGGTGACTCCAGCGTAGCAGTTTCTCCACCTCCTGAAGGTGGCAGCAGGGCCGGCGTAGCGGAGGCTGGTGACTCCAGCGTAGCAGTTTCTCCACCTCCTGACGGTGGCAGCAGGGCCGGCGTAGCGGAGGCTGGTGACTCCAGCGTAGCAGTTTCTCCACCTCCTGAAGGTGGCAGCAGGGCCGGCGTAGCGGAGGCTGGTGACTCCAGCGTAGAGATACGCTGGTGTGTAGCAGTTTCTCCACCTCCTGACGGTGGCAGCAGGGCCGGCGTAGCGGAGGCTGGTGACTCCAGCGTAGAGATACGCTGGTGTGTAGCAGTTTCTCCACCTCCTGACGGTGGCAGCAGGGCCGGCGTAGCGGAGGCTGGTGACTCCAGCGTAGGGATACGCTGCTGTGTAGCAGTTTCTCCACCTCCTGACGGTGGCAGCAGGGCCGGCGTAGCGGAGGCTGGTGACTCCAGCGTAGAGATACGCTGGTGTGTAGCAGTTTCTCCACCTCCTGACGGTGGCAGCAGGGCCGGCGTAGCGGAGGCTGGTGACTCCAGCGTAGCAGTTTCTCCACCTCCTGAAGGTGGCAGCAGGGCCGGCGTAGCGGAGGCTGGTGACTCCAGCGTAGCAGTTTCTCCACCTCCTGACGGTGGCAGCAGGGCCGGCGTAGCGGAGGCTGGTGACTCCAGCGTAGCAGTTTCTCCACCTCCTGAAGGTGGCAGCAGGGCCGGCGTAGCGGAGGCTGGTGACTCCAGCGTAGAGATACGCTGGTGTGTAGCAGTTTCTCCACCTCCTGACGGTGGCAGCAGGGCCGGCGTAGCGGAGGCTGGTGACTCCAGCGTAGCAGTTTCTCCACCTCCTGACGGTGGCAGCAGGGCCGGCGTAGCGGAGGCTGGTGACTCCAGCGTAGAGATACGCTGGTGTGTAGCAGTTTCTCCACCTCCTGACGGTGGCAGCAGGGCCGGCGTAGCGGAGGCTGGTGACTCCAGCGTAGCAGTTTCTCCACCTCCTGACGGTGGCAGCAGGGCCGGCGTAGCGGAGGTTGGTGACTCCAGCGTAGGGATACGCTGGTGTGTAGAAGTTTCTCCACCTCCTGACGGTGGCAGCAGGGCCGGAGTAGCGGAGGCTGGTGACTCCAGCGTAGCAGTTCTCCTCCTCCTGAAGGTGGCAGCAGGGCCGGCGTAGCGGAGGCTGGTGACTCCAGCGTAGAGATACGCTGGTGTGTAGAAGTTTCTCCACCTCCTGACGGTGGCAGCAGGGCCGGCGTAGCGGAGGCTGGTGACTCCAGCGTAGCAGTTCTCCTCCTCCTGAAGGTGGCAGCAGGGCCGGCGTAGCGGAGGCTGGTGACTCCAGCGTAGAGATACGCTGGTGTGTAGAAGTTTCTCCACCTCCTGACGGTGGCAGCAGGGCCGGCGTAGCGGAGGCTGGTGACTCCAGCGTAGGGATACGCTGGTGTGTAGAAGTTTCTCCACCTCCTGACGGTGGCAGCAGGGCCGGCGTAGCGGAGGCTGGTGACTCCAGCGTAGGGATACGCTGGTGTTTAGCAGTTTCTCCACCTCCTGACGGTGGCAGCAGGGCCGGCGTAGCGGAGGCTGGTGACTCCAGCGTAGAGATACGCTGGTGTGTAGCAGTTTCTCCACCTGAAGGTGGTTGCAGGTAAACTGACAGGGCGGAGTTCTTTTCATGGTTCACTTCAGCTCCAGCAGGATTTCCTGTTTAAGAACAACAATGGCGGCCAGTATGGTGCTGAGTCTTTATTTGAGGAACTTTGCTTTAAAACTTTTTAATAAGACACAAACCACAGCTCCTCTGAACGTCTCTGAACCTCTCAGACTTTCATGGATGCATCATTTTTATTTTGGTTATGAACTAAAACAAAGCTGCATTGTCAGCAGGACAAAAAGAATCAGTTTTAGTTGGTTTTGGAGCTAAAAACTTGCGGCTCTGCATGTTCTCGGTGGAAACGGCTCCGTCAGCCATCTGGAGGAGCTGGCAGTGGATCCGAGCCGAGCTGCTGGCAGAGCCGAGACGAGGAAGATGAGGAGGAGGCGGCTCCCCGGTCGTCCGAGCTGATTGTTCATCACACACTTGGCTGCTGCTCCTCTCCTTCAGCTCTGCATGGAAAAACACTTCCCGCGTGTTTTGTCGCCTCACAGGAAACTGAAGACAATCATCAGAAACTGTGTGGAGCTGCTCGCTCGCCCAGAAGCTTCTGATGAAACACTTCCACTTCACTTTCTGCTGCAGCCGACAGCAGGCGCAGAGTTTTCATCCTCAGTGCTCATCTCTCTTTTTTAGTGAGTAAAATTACAGGTTGTTCCAGACGGATTCTGTATTTAGAGCCTGAATCCAACATTTTTCCAAAACCACACATTATCCTGCAGACACACAGATACCGATGGATCCCAGCAACAGATGTACGGAGGTGTAATGAAAGCAGACGGCTGCCTGTTGCTGCTTTACGGTGCAGACGGTGGACGTCTCTGCTCACCTTTAACATCTAACAAGTCTTGGTTTTGAGGAGAACTGGATGGCGGCCTCGTCGTTAACATGTTTAGGTGCTGACTTTCTAGAAAGATCTGGCTGAAATAAAACTGAGACGAATCGTTTCTGACACAAACTTTAACTTGATTCATGTCAAGTTTCTCCAAAGAGTTCCTTTAAATATCCTGGTGCATTTATAAAGTCTGCTGCATCCTCAGCAAGTAACAAGAACTTTGTTCTTGTTCTCACGGTCACGAGGACAAAATGACGTCATTGTCCATGTTTTTAAAAAGAGCTTTAAGACCTTTTTTTAGCTTATAGCTGAATGTTATTTTATTTATTTATTTTCTTTTATTTAGTCTATTTATATGTTTATTATTTTATTTATCTTTTACTTATTTGTGTAAGTAAAAGATAGATATTTTTACCGTTTATTTTTATTGTTTTTAGGTTTATTCTGATCTTCATTTTACTTTTTAACTCCAGTGTTTTTCTCATGGCGATACTTCACACCGGAGTCAGACAACGTTTCTAGTTAAGTACAAAATAACTGGGTCAATTTTTCATTACACGTTAAAACAGATTTTTTATAGGTGCTCCTGATGGTTGTCAGCTTTGTTTTTCTTGAAGATGTTGCAGGTGTTTCTCTGTTTCCTTCCAGGTGCAGCAGCTTGTCTGGTTTTTCTTCTTTAAATTAAACAGCTGATGCTGTTCCTTTGTCTGGTCTCTTTTTTCTCATCTTTTTTCTTTTCTGTTTACTTTCTCCTTTCTTTTGTCAGACTTGGCATTAATATGTAAATTAATATGTAAATTAATATGTAAATTCTGCAAAAGACTAATTTTAAAATAAAAAATAATACTTAATAATCAAGAAGGGCCTTATTTCCATAAAGCTCCTCTCGGCAAAGCAGCACAGATTGTTGATATTGTGAATATCATCAGTGTGTAAATGCCATTTTCCAGCCTCAGAAACAGAAAATATCTTCTTTAGAAAATGCTGTTACTTCTTGGGTTTGTGTTTGTTGTCGTTATGAAGCTTTTATTTTTATAGAAAAACACTCAAACCACCAAAACTACTCACTTTTTACTCAGAAACAAAGGACAGAAAAAGCTTCAGATGTTTTTATTTTTTGGTTTTTATGACTAATGAGTGGCAGCTTCCTGTTTATCTGTGCAACCCACACACACAGCGGTGTGTTTTAGTGACAGAGAACAGATCATCTCATCTGCGACTTGTTTGTTTAGCTTGTTTACTGCGTTAGTCTGCAGAAAATTAAATGCAGAGAAGAAGAAAAGATTAAATAGAATCGATTCTGTGGAGGGAAAGAAAACAGAAGAAAAAAACTCAGAGTAAACATGTGAGTTAAATAGTTTGGGGTTTTAATTTGCTTTTACCTCCCGTGGGCTCACCACCTGCAGGAGGGGCCATAGGGGTGCAGTGTGAGCTGGGCGGCTGCCGGAGGCGGGGACCCTGGTGGTCTGATCCTCGGCTGCAGAAGCTAGCTGTAGGGATGTGGAACATCACCTCTCTGGCGGGGAAGGAGCCTGAGCTGGTGCGCGAGGTCTAGCGGTTCCGGCTGGATATAGTTGGACCCACCTCGACACACGGCTCGGGATCTGGAACCACTGTCCTTGAGAGGGGCTGGACCCTCTTCCATTCTGGAGTTGCTCCCGATGAGAGGCGCCGAGCAGGTGTGGGCATGCTCATTGTCCCCTGACTTGGCGCCTGTACGTTGGGGTTTACCCCGGTGGACGAAAGGGTAGCCTCCCTCCACCTTCGGGTGGGGGGACGGGTCCTGACTGTTTGTGCTTATGCACCAAACAGCAGTTCAGAGTACCCACCCTTTTGGAGTCCTTGGAAGGGGTGTTGGACAGCACTCCTTCTGGGGACTCCCTCGTTCTGCTGGGGGACTTCAGTGCCCACGTGGACAATTTCAGTGAGACCTGGAGGGGCGTGATTGGGAGGAACGTCCCCCCTGATCTGAATACGAGTGGTGTTTTGTTGTTGGACTTCTGTGCTCGTCATGGATTGTCCATAATGAACACCTTGTTCAGACATAAGAGTGTCCACAGCGTTCCTGAGGCCTTGTTCCATCACTAACGTCCTCGTTTATGGTACAGCCTGCCTGAAGGCCTGAGGGCTGCAGAGATGTTAATGTTCTTAAAAAGAGGCTCAAGACCTTTTTAGCTTAGCTTATAACTTATTTTTACTTCATTTATTCACTTTTAAATGAATCAATCTTTACCTTTTACCTAGTTATTAAAGTTATTAAAGCCTCTGTTTGGATGTGGTGGCGCTGCCTGGAAGCTCATTAAACATCTTTTCTATCAACATCTGAGGCAACGTTTTCTAGATTTTTCTTCAGAATAACAGTTCTGTTAGTTTGAGCTCAGAAAAGTTTAAGTTTACTGTGTTCTGCAGGTCCGGACTGGGAGGATGGTGGCCCGAACCAAAGTGGCCTGACTGGCACACTTGTCCAAAACAAAAGGAAAATAAATAAATAAATAAAATCAGGTGCACAGCATCAGCTGCCTGGTACTGGTACCCGCCCACTGGCACAACTTACCTGTAATACCTGTGATCAATCAAAATGTCGATAATAAAGAATATTCCATTAATTTTTGCTTTAATTCACAAAAAAGTCATTTCAGGGTGAGGTATTATGACAAAGATACTGGTCATTGTTCTTTTTCTCTCTTCTCAGTACATATGGGGACGACCACCCAGTGGGTGGTTAGTTATTCAGGGGCCCCAACATTCAGAATGGACTCAGAAGTACATATAAGGACACTAAACGTGGACAGTGAACCCTGAATGTCAACGCGATGACATCTGCGGACTGAAACATCATCACCATATCGATTTACCCATCTGGAGGTTTCGGAGCCATATATTTTTGTTTGCCTTATTTTGTTTCAATGTTTACTCATATACTGTATTAATCTGAGTGTTAATCTGAATTTGTTGTGATGTTATGTGTGCTACTGCTATGTGTTTACTTTTTAGGTAGACATAGACGGGGTTTACCATGAGGCGAATAGATAATATTCTGTGACTCTTATTATGTGGATACATATGGGTGACCTCGAGTGCTTATTTTTTGTTTCCGGAGGTGAGAATTGCTAGGCAGGATTTAGGCCCGGAGGGGTCCGATGGGTCGACTAGCCTCTTTTGGGCGTTTTATGATTTCTTTTGGGGCTCTCATATGTGTTTATTTAATTTGAGTCTTATATAGTTCGTTGTTTTTTTTCGGGACTGTTAATTCCAGTCCCGAAGGGGGGAAATATGAGGTATCTAAGCATAGCATTTGTATGGTACACTCTTAAGTCTTTACCATATAAGGTTCTCTGTCCCACAGACTGGATTGACACAAGAACATGCATTCCATGCAAATGAGCATCCTATAGGCAAACTCTATGATTGGAGGACACAGGACTGAGGAATTTTCTTTGTTTAAACCCTATATAAGACAGAACGACACGTCAGGTCTTTAGGTCTTCGTTCTGGCTTTGGGACCTCCAGATTTTGCTGCAGAAATCTGTTTTGATGTCTGAACTTTTGTAATAAACTTCTTTTTATTATTCAAGTCAGTGTCCAGAGACGTTTTTGCCTGAAAGACAATTTTTCCACATCTCCTGATCAAGATACATCAAGGGAACTTTACAGGCTTCAGCTGGCCCAGTTTAGGCTACGTGTCTGCCATGTGGTCTCCTGCAGCCTCACCTGTCCCAGCGTGCACTCCACCGACCCCAGGAAGTCGGCCTCCTTCAGGCCGTTGTGGCTGCTGTTGATGTCGTACAGCTCGAAGCGCAGACGCTGCACCTCCTCGAAATAAAAATCCAGGGTGAAAACCTTGGAGTAGGTGGGGTTCACACAGCTGCGGATCACCTCCGTCCGGTCAACCTGCAGGAAGCAGAGGAAAGAAAAAGGTCCACTAATATCAATTTTATTCTAATAGAAGATAAAAACATATCAGAAGCTGAAACTGAGACAATAAACCACTTTATGGACAATATTAGCTTCTATAAAACAGACTGTTGGAGAAAGAGAACAGATGTGACATGAGATCCACCAGAAATGTGTGAACGTGGTCAGAAACCGATGACAGGACGAGGAAAAGGATGCAGACCCAAATTAGCAGCGATGTGGTGAGAAGCTGCAGACAAAGTGTCCAGAGTCAGCGTGGTGTTAGCAGACAGATGGCGCTCAGGCTGGAGAGCCTCCGCTCTCTAATTAAAGGAGCTTTAATTGGCTGGTTCAAGTTTTCTCAATCAGCTGAAAAGAAATCCAGCATGGAGAGTGAAGGAAAACCCGACACCCCTACAACCCTCCAGCTGACTCTGCTGGCACGTTTCCGAGTTTAAGACTGTTTCTGCTGTTTCTGGTGAGTGTGAGAGAGGAAGCCACCCGCAGACCGTAGATTGATCTGGAAGAAAAGCTCCTCTCATTAGTCAACACGTTTTTAGAAATGCCCGAGTCAGCTTTCTGTGGACTTGGCTTTGTTAGATAAACATTAAATAAATTATTCAGATTTAGTTGAGCTGGTAAAACCTTTTCTGGAAATCTGCTTTATGTTTTCTGTGCCTCCAACACCAAAGACCTCCAACCTCTTTAACACCACCCAGTCATTCAGGTGTAAGAACACATGTATAGGGGGGTAAATAAAACACATAAAATAAAGTAGATCCTCTCCATTTTCAGGACATCATTTCTAATATTAATAATGTGGTTGTGACCAGGTCTGAAAATGAGATGAATCCAAGCTCAGAAAAAGATGACAGATTATTCTGTCACATTATTTATTAACCAGAAACTCTGTCAGTCACTGGCCAACATGTTAAATAAATCATATTCTACCGTAAGACTTTCATCATGTGTGAGCTTTCCAGACCTCCGTGGAGCTGAGAGAGAAACGTGTAACCACGTCAGGAACCAAATTCACGCTTCAACAGTTACAAAAGCTGAAAACTGTCCTGGTAAATCCAGAAAATGTGCAAACATGAATTAAACTATGTTTGTCTGTCAGACTGACGTTGCTGCATCTGTCTGTGGTTTTCATCTTCTGCCTCCTTCAGCTGCGTTTTCCCCTCATCTCGTCTGATTTCGGTCCATCCTCTGCAGCAGAGACACCGTCCACGTCTGTCCTGGTCCCGACCTGCAGATCAGGCTGCAGGATCAGAAAAAGCTGCAGCAGCTGGTTTACAAGCAGCTCACTTGTTAACGAGCCTGACGGCAACAAGCAGCTTCCTGCTGTCGCGGCGTCTCATCCAACCACCGTAACAGTGACAGCACTCAGCAGACCTTCAACCAGTGTCAGAAACAGCTGAGTCTGACCGAAGCTGCCGACAGGCCGGCTGGTTGGAGGCCAACAGGACTGTCATCCCTCTGGTTTACTGTCACCTCTGAGATGGTGTTTGTGCCCCTGTCACGCACAAACCACCATTTATTACTACATTTATTAGATTTCTCATTATGTTTTGGTCCAAATGTGGATTTTTTTTGTTGTTGATGTTTGATTGATGTTGTTTCCATGACAACAATAGTCATCATTAATCAGTCATTAAACTGGGTGTAGACCTGGATGAGCTCCACGTTAGGTGTGTGATGGTTAGCACCGCAGCCTCCCAGTAAGAAGGTTGCTGGTTCGAGCCTCAGCTCGGGCGTGGAGTTATGTGTGGAGTTGGCATGTTCTCCCCGTGTATGCATGGGTTCTCCGGCTTCCTCCCACCATCCAAAGACATGCACGTCAGGTTAACTGGTCACTCTAAATTCTCCCTGGGAGTGAGTGTGTGAGTGGTTGTTTGTCCCTATCTGTGTTTGCCCTACGATGGACTGGCGACCTGTCCAGGTGGACCTGCCTCTCACCTGTTAATTCTGGGTTAGACTCCAGCTTACCCGCGACCTGTAATGGACTAAGCGGTACAAAGAATGAATGAATGAATCACCGTCCACTTTATCGGGTCTTTATCTGCTAGTTAAGCTGGAAGCTTGAACAGAAGAAAACACACATTGTTCCAGCTCGTTTACATGGAAACACTCAGAGAATTGTCTTCAGACAGATAAATAATTCAACTTTTAATCATTTGATATTTTCTTCCCACCCAGCATCAGGTTTTATCTTCTTTATATTTATTATTATTATTTATTTATACTTTTCTTTGTCTTATTTTAACAACTTCTCTAATGAGACAGAGCCAGAAATACAATGTCATTTAAAACAAAGTGGGAAATGCATCTTTTACATATCTGAGTGTGACAGAGGACTGTGGGGGTTGTGTGAAAGTAAAGTGTGAAGATTTAAA
Source organism: Melanotaenia boesemani (assembly GCF_017639745.1). Classification (NCBI taxonomy): domain Eukaryota; kingdom Metazoa; phylum Chordata; class Actinopteri; order Atheriniformes; family Melanotaeniidae; genus Melanotaenia; species Melanotaenia boesemani. The sequence goes on from NC_055687.1 coordinate 2,134,549, forward strand.
GAAACTGGAAGACGTCACATCCACTCCTTCATTTAAACCCACAAAAAAGGATGTTTGAACACAAAGTCTAAGAAAAAATTATAAACAGGGTTTATAGTTGTTATATGTGGATAAAACTGCTGGAAAGACAAACCTTCAGTGGTTGCTGAAATAACCTGAATCTTATTAACAGATATTAAAAAGCCACTACTGAAAGAGGCAATCACGACCTCTTAGTGAGTCCAGCTGTGGCTTTAAGGATTCATGTTCAGATCAGGGCTCTCAGAAGAACACTTCAGGACATTTTAATATTAAATTCCCACAATTAGGGAGGAGATCAATTGTGTAATGTGTTGCATCTAAAATCAGAGCTTGTATTTTTATTTTCAGAGACAGGATCAGAAGAGCAGATCAGGAAAAAAAGCTGTTAATTTTATTATGGAAATCAGATTTCTCTCAAAAACCAGCTGAAACTGTTTCAATCTGACGTAAAAAAAAAAACCCTCATCCCAGTTTATCTCATCAGTCTGACACACAGAAGACAACAACTAGTCCTGATCCCAGCAGAGAGAAATCCCACCGCCATCGGTTCAGGCTGGTACCAAACTAACCTGAGCAGAAAGAACAGTCCTGGGGTCTCATTTATAACCGTTGCGTACGCACAAAATGGGGCCTGAAACTGGCGTACGCCTCTTTTCACGCAAAGGTTGTGATTTATAAAAAACAAACTTGACGTGAAAATGTGCGGTCTTTCACGGCAGCTCTGACCCATGCGTACGCTGGTTTTGGAGGCTGGGGGAATTGGCGACACAGATGGAGAGGTGGGGAATTAACAACACACTGCATCCAGAGTCCTCTTGTGGCAGCGTGGGGTCCTGTCACCATGTCTCCAATTAATTTTGCGCTCTGGCTGTATGACCGCAGATGTGATTTCGGCTCACTGGTCAGCGTGCATGACTTCAACCCGGCAAGAGTTCATAACCCGTCTCCGCTGTCTATGCGTCCTGCTACACTCTTCCACATCCAATTTCTCTATATTGCAGGAGAACAGGCCGACATTAAAAGGCAATTTGCAGCAATGTCCGGTTTTCCTAATGTAATCGGCGCAATTGACTGCACTCATATTGCTATAAGGGCCCCATATGTCGATGAATTCATGTATGTCAATAGGAAGCATGTGCATACTATCAATGTTCAAGTCATATGTCAATCCAACATGATGTTGACAAATGTAGTTGCACGATGGCCTGGCTCTACACATGACTCTTACATCCTAGCGCAAAGCAGTGTAGGGAAGAGACTGCAGGCAGGCGCTGTACGTGATGGCTGGCTTCTTGGTAAGACAATAACTTTATATTGACAACCAGCTTAGCCAGATGCAGACCACTGATGCACTGTTTCATTGAAATGCAGGGGACAGTGGCTACCCCCTCCGGCGCTGGCTCCTGACCCCCTTCCCAAACCCCCAGAGCGCAGAGGAGACCCTGTTCAATACCGCTCACTCCCGTGCGCGCTCAACTGTAGAGCGCGCCATCGGCCTTTTAAAATGCCGGTGGCGGTGTCTGGATGCGTCAGGGGGTAGATTATTGTACCATCCCCAAAAGGTGCGCAGGATCGTGAGGGCGTGTGGCGTGCTGCACAACCTGGCACTGAGGCACGGCATCCAACTACCTCCTGGCCTCCCCCCTCCTCGGAATGCCGACCCTCACCCACAGCCCCCTCCCAGACACAGGGAGTTCCAACACGGGGCACGGCTCCGTGAGGAGGTCATGCAGCGATTAAGCAGACAATAAGGTTCACTTTTTCACAAGCTCTTTTAATGTGTTTGGAATGTCGAACATAATGTCACACAAATTATGCAGTGTTGTTCTGATTTCCTTCAGTTCATTGATGGTTTCTTTTTGATCTCGCCATGGTCCGCTCTGTCCCGCTCACAGAGTTAACTGAGGTAACTATGTGTTGCCACTCACGACACTTACTCTTATTTGTCACGCCACTACTGTGGCTACCAAACAAAATAATTTTTCGACTCTCCACCTCACTCACTAATGCATCGATTTCTGCCTCTGTGAAGTTGCGTTTTTTGGTTCGCTTCCCTGCGGTTGCCGTTGTTCGTGGATCACAACATGGATCCGCTGGCTCATTTTAATACACGCTGAGGTACTTTGCATTGACCATTTATGGTGGAAAGTGGGCGTGTAGTGGGCGGAACATGAGCCAAATTCACCTGCGCAAACTTCAAGGACGAGTGTGATTTATAAAGGGGAAATTGCTTGCACCTGTGCGTACGCACGGTTTTATAAATCAGAATATTTTATGGCGTACGCCAACTTCCGGTTTTGGGCGTAAGCACACTTTTAGTAAGAATCCTACGCACAGTTTTATAAATGAGACCCCAGAGCTGCAGAGGATGCATGTAGAGGAGGAGTTTGTGTGAACACCAAGCCACATTTCATCTGGATTTCTAAAAATATAGGCATAAAGTGGGGCAATGGAAACCAGGTCTGACCAACACACACACAGAAAACACACCCTGATACCAGCAGAGGTGCTGCATGAGGAAAACTCCTGACACATTTACTGCTTTCTGAGCTCACATCCAGGCTGCTGCTAAACCTCAACACGGCTTCACAAAACCTCCGTCTTCTCATGAAGCGGCATCTCACGGAGCCGAACCTGCGGACTGAAAGGTCACCTGAAGGAAAACATCCTGTTCAGCATCTCTTTAAGGTCCATGTTTGTCCTGCCAACACACCTGTTTCAGGTTTTTCCTGCTAGTTAACAAACTAAAACAGCTGTAACCCTGCAGGTCTGACCCTGAATCTGTAGCCCTGCAGGTCTGACCCCGAATCTGTCACCCTGCAGGTCTGACCCCGAATCTGTAATCCTGCAGGTCTGACCCCGAATCCGTCACCCTGCAGGTCTGACCCCGAATCTATAACCCTGCAGGTCTGACCCGAATCTGTAACCCTGCAGGTCTGACCCCGAATCCGTCACCCTGCAGGTCTGACCCAAATCTGTCACCCTGCAGGTCTGACCCCGAATCTGTCACCCTGCAGGTCTGACCCCGAATCTGTCACCCTGCAGGTCTGACCCGAATCTGTAACCCTGCAGGTCTGACCCGAATCTGTAACCCTGCAGGTCTGACCCGAATCTGTAACCCTGCAGGTCTGACCCCGAATCTGTAACCCTGAAGGTCTGACCCCGAATCTGTAACCCTGCAGGTTTGACCCCGAATCTGTCACCCTGCAGGTCTGACGCCGAATCTGTAACCCTGCAGGTCTGACCCCGAATCTGTCACCCTGCAGGTTTGACCCTGAATCTGTAACCCTGCAGGTCTGACCCCAAATCTGTAGCCCTGCAGGTCTGACCCCAAATCCGTAGCCCTGCAGGTCTGACCCCGAATCCGTCACCCTGCAGGTCTGACCCCAAATCCGTAGCCCTGCAGGTCTGACCCCGAATCCGTCACCCTGCAGGTCTGACCCTGAAGGTGTGACCCTAATTCTGTAGCTTTACAGGTGTAACCCAGCATCTGGCCTGGACATCATGCAGTTATTTAAATGCCAACAGGTGTGACGCTAGCTGGCTGTAATTCGGTAGAAGAAGTAGTTGTTCTTACCAGATATAAAACTGGAGGTTTGAAGCAAGAATCAAAACCAGGAATTTGAAGCAGTTGCTGTTACTTTCCTACAAAGATGCTGAACCTAAAGCCGATAATATAATTGCTTTTAAATGCACGTATGTGTGGCTATCGTGGCTGCTTCACATAGTTTTGCTGCACTCAGAAAGAAACACAATGGAAGCTGCAATAAGCGAATAACCAGTAGGGGGCAGTGTAGGGACCAATTTTTACCAGACGGAAGGTCACACAGGGGATCAGTGTGTGCTACTGTGTGAAATCAGTGGACTAATCCAGCTGAGCATCTCATCTAAAGTCATTACAGACAACCATGAACAAAGTTTGCCATCGTGTCGCATGTCGCGCTGGGAAAATGAGTGAGACCGATTCACCATTGTCACGTTGTGCTTGGTTCAGGGCCCCTACGGACCATCTGTGATACCCGCTGTCCATTCTTCTGCTGTGATCCCAACATTAACTCACCACAAACCTCTCTGTTGTCGCCATGGTTATCATTTTGTTTACATCCTAAAAACTCAGCAACTCTAGCTGGTCTGAGTTCTCTCATGCGCCCCCTAGTGGAATCATCTGGTAAAAACACAAGCATGTGCACGATTACACCAACGACAGAGCCGGTTGGAGAGCGCGAGGTTAAAACTAGATTCTTAAAGCAGCAGAATTATACTTCATTCCTGCTGAGGAAGGTTTTATGATTCCTCTGTTACCTCTAAAATTCATTTTAACCACTAGTCTTGGGTTTGCTTGTATTGTGTGAGTCTCCCATGAAGGCATTTTTATATTTTTCCACCAATGTACATTTGTGTTAAAAAGCAGTTGAACAGGCGGACCTGATACAGTGGCTGGTGATTGTATTATATGTTTAGTTTGTACAGTAAAAAAGACGATCCCACAGAAAGCATATATTAGTTAGATATTAGTTTTCCTGCAGGGCGGTATTGTCTCTATTTAGGATGAGGACTGGATCTAAGGGATCAGTAGAGGTGGGTCGTGGTGGCGTATTGACATGAATACTCAGGGCATTTTTACAAATAACTAACCAAATTTTGTCCTGGTGGTTAGAGGTTGCACACAGAGCTCAAAGTTGCCTTGCTAGTGTCACCAAAATGAGTTTTCTTCTCATTATAATCCTTTTTACAAACAGTTGTAAAGTGTCTCCTCCAGCAGAATAATCATGTTGGTACTGGAACCTGACAGAGAAATTTGAGATAAAGACATTATGTCAGTTAATTGTGAGGAGAAAAAGGAAGTCGGAAAGAGGAGGGGATGCATGCAGCCCTGAGGCAAATCCCCAGGCCAATAAAACATTTACAGACTGCCACAGAGCAAACATTATCCATAATAAAACCGCCATTACACTTTGATGACTTTCTGGCATCAGCAGGGTCTGAACAAGCATTTACAGCTGCTTCTTATTTTTCCTGATTTTTATTTCCCTGCGACCACAGGCAGAAACTCCACCAGACCACCGAGTGGTTAGCAGCAGCTAGCATCCAGGCAGGGATCAGGACAAGGAGGCTGGGTGGGTCCAGCCTCGTGATCTCATCGTAGAGGTCTCAGCTTGTCATTAAAAGTGAAAGAACAGACTGGAACTCTGCTGTTCACCATGTCTACATGGTGTAAACTCCATGTTAGCAGATGCAGCCGTGGGAAGTTTGGTAAAATACCAGCTGGGGCAGAAAACTTCTCCTCTTGTTACCTGAAGCGAAGCTGCTTTGTGTGTAATATGGAAAGTGTGTGGGGAGTTGGTGAATACAAACTATGGTTATTATGTGAGTAAAGTCCATGTGTCTGTGGTGTAGAAGCAGGAAATTCAAACTCTGCTAGCTCCTTTAGCTGCCTTTCCACTGACCAGTTACCACTCACATGGGACCAACAAGCTAGCGGAGGCTACTTGAGACATCAGCTGGAGTTACTGATGGCTACTAAGCACCCCCCCGTCATAGCAGTGAGTCGTGTTCAGGAAAATTCCCAGCTGCTATCACTCACTCAGCGCTGTCCAGATAAATTTCAGCTCCCTCAGGAGAACCCATTCCTGGTGGCTAACAGCTAACACCTGCAGTCATTAGCCAAAGCGTCTGATTTCACCCATTCTTTAAAGTACATAATAGAGTCCCGCCCTGTAATATTCAGATGCCCAGAGAACCTTAGAAATAAATCTGGGTCGCTGAGTTTGAAGATACTGGATCCATTTAGGTCTTTCTGTATAAAAAATACTAAAGCCTTTTTTTTTTTGTTTGTTTTTTAGCTTTGGTTGACATTTAGGGCAATTTAATCTTGTTTTGCCACTTCAGATAAGCCAGAAAACACGGAGAATCACATCACTGGTTGCTCATTGTGAGTTTTTGTAAAGGAAAAGTGTGCGACCGAGCCAGAGTGGATAAAAAGCAACAGCTGCAGTCATTTCATGCCGGACTGAATGCAGATTAAAAACTTTTCCAGCTGTACGTTTTTTAAAGGGGGTCTAAAGTTTCACTTTGAAATTTTTTATCTGTTCTGCTTGTAATCTCTCCATAAATACTCATAGACAGCAGCTTAATATAAATGTTTAATGAGAAATATATAAAAAATGTAATCAATAACTGAAAGTAAGCAACCATCCAAGGACGACATCGGTGTAAGTAACAGCGCATTAGAGGCCCTTATGGAGTCCCACTTTGATTATTGCGTCACATATTGATCCTCCAACAGATTTGTACATGATGTTACTTTGTGACCTGATTAAAGACGGAAAAGTGGAGTCTGGCTTTAAATTACAGGAGAAGCAGCAACTTTACGGAGAAAAAGAGGTCATTTCAGCTGTGATTACGACTGGACTGCTGGTGAAAAATGAGCCACATCCACTCCAGACTGGATTACAAGCAGGTAAAAGCAGCTCGGCTTCCCAGGAGGAATAAATCCTGTCAGCATGGGGCTGAAAACCAGCATCGCAGCTGCTGATGAGGAGCCTGGGAGGATTTTAATGCAGACGCCTTGTTTCTGACCCACCGGGGGGCGTTTCATAACAGTCACTTCAACGTGATGAGATAGCTCACACATCAACTTTAACTTCCTTATCAGTCCTGTTTTACATGAAGGAACTGTGTCAAGCAGAAGCTGATCTGATTATTAAAACCTTGAGGTCAGTAAGAAAAGGACAGGAACCGGTGAGCATGGTGGCATTTGGTTCTTTAGGACAGCCTCAGCTGTCAGACTGGGAGGTAAATGATATAAAATGAATGTATGAATAGATGTAGCAGCATAAATGTCGACCAGAAGAAGAAAGCAGAATTTATTACTAACAGAACTTTGTAGAAATAACACACAGATCAACGTTGACCAAACCTTTTCTCATGTTTTAGGAGAGGAATTTTGTCCCATTCTGGTCTGATGCAGGATTCTAGCTGCTCTACAGTCCTGGACCTTGGTTGCTGGATTTCTGCTTCCGTGATGCTCCAGATGTTGTGTACTGGTGAAAGGTCTGGACTGCAGGCAGGCCAGTTCAGCAGCCGGACTCTTCTCCTGTGAAGCCATGCTGCTGTGATGGATGCAGGATGTGGTTCAGCATCGTCTTGCTGAAATCTGCAAGGTCTTCCCTGAAAGAGACGTTGTCTGGATGGAGCAGATGTTGCTCTAAAGCCTCCATGTACTTTCCAGCATTGATGGAGCTTCACAGATGTGGAAGCTGCCCACGCCATAGACACTAATGCAGCCCCATCCCATCAGAGATGCAGCTTTTCACCTGTCCACTGATAACAAGCTGGATGCTCCCTCTCCTCTTTAGTCTGCAGGACACGCCGTCCATGCTTTCCACAAACTAGTTCACATCTTCATCCAGGTTTCCACTTTGCCTCAGACCGTTTTAAATGGGTTTTGGTAAAATTGTTCCAGTTTTAGATCCAGTTTGTCTCAGATTGGTGAAGCTCTGTCCATCTTTCCCTCTGAGAGACTCTGCCTCTCTGAAATGCTCCTTTTATACCAGTCATGTTACCGACCTGTTACCAGGTAACCTGGTTAGTTGTCCAATGCTCCTCCAGGTGTTTCTGGTTTGTACCAGGTACTTTTCCAGCCTTTTGTTGCTCCTGTTCCAACTTTTTCCATCAGATTCACTATCAGCTCATATTTTCATCTCATGGTGAAACGTCTCCGTTTCATCCTCTGATGTGTTGTTTGTCTTCTACTGGGAATAAAATATGAGCTGATTAGATTCTGTTTTTATTAAAACTTTTCCAAACTTTTTGGGGATGCTGGGGTTGTATACAACTTTATAACATTTGGTTCTGCATCTGTTTATGAAGACTTTGATAAACCCTTAAAGACTTTAAGAATAAATAACTAAAAAAGTTTTTGGTCCCACTTTACATTACAGCTTGGTAATTAAATGGTAATAATATGGTAATAGTGTGGTAATTTCATGGTAATATATAAGAAATCCTGTTTTTTACATAGAAACTACAGATGTTATTGTTTTATGTGGTGATGTCTGCTGTCATGTAATATTGTGATAAAATAAAATGGAAACATTTATGGATAATTTGTGGTTATTACATAGAAAATGTCCAATTATAATGAGGTAATAATGACATTATGTCACCATAATTACTCCTTTATTCAAGTATGTACAGATACTAGTAAACATTTCCAGGCAGCTACCAGGTAATTACCACAATATTATCATAGTACTACCAAATAATTTCCCTTTCTCATAAAATTTTTTATCCTCCTATTGGTTAGAGGCAAGTTATTACCCTTTAACTTCAGTTTTAGTCTATTGTTGTTCCCAGTGTTACTACTAGGATATTCCCATGTTATTACTACTGGTAATTACGGAGTATTAGCAGCTTATTTTTTATATATTACCATAAAATTACCGATCTGTAATGTAACGTGCTACCAATTTTTTGATCTCTTTAACATGTGAAAGTCCTTCATGTTAGTAAAGAATCAAATTCAGACTGACGAGAAGCTTCTGGTTTGGATTTATTTAGTCTTTCTGTTCTCTGTGGTGCTCGTCTTCTCTTTGAAAGTGCAGCTGTTGGGGATTTTTGCGACTTCCTGGATTCACACGAGGTTGTAAAAGCTGCTTTTAGTAAAAGTGAAGCCTGAAATTACAGCCATTAAAAAACCCAATTCCCTGTTGTTGCTCTTCAACCAATTAATAAATCATTAAAGTGCTGCAGAAACAGCACAGTTCATCACCATGACGTGGTGTCCCGGTTCAACCCCGGCAGCATGTTCAGCTGAAGCTGCTGATGATCCTCCAAAACTCACCAGCCATCAGAGACGCCGAGCAGCTTCCAGAAATGGAGCTGCAGATGGAGGTGAACAGATCTTCTCTGAGAGGATGCCTGCTGTCTGTCTCACACCTGATTCCAGATCTAAAACCACACCTGAGACCCAGTCGCCCCAGACCCAGTTCACTAAAATATTGAGAAATATTTAAACCACAGACTAAATTAAAGCCGCAAGCGGCATCCATCGGGTCCGAGCGGCCTGGACCCCGCCACCCGATGTTGCCATGACAACAGGTGGTGTAATGCGTTAAGGACCCAACAAGTATGAATCCTGTCAAGTTTGGTGCAGATCCCATGTATTTCTGTGGAGATATGAGCAAACCGTGTTTCATGGCGAGAAGGCGTTTTTCCGTCTGTTGCCACGGTAACACGCTTTCTGCTATTAGAAAGATTTGAATAGCGTTTGGTCCCCAACTTGTCAGGAAGCTTCCCACCAAGTTTGGAGTCAATGGCACGAATCCCCTCAGACTAGTTCGTTCAAATACGATGTGTGTAAAGTGCAAAAAATGGCAAGAAAAATGGCCACACACGCCAAGATGGCGGGCACCCCGTTGCCATGGCAACAGATGTTCAATTGAGTTTTTTGGTTGACTCGGGGTGGTAGACGTGTGTGCCGAGTTTCGTGTTCCTACGTCCAAGTAGACTTTTGGGACCCCATTCATTTGGGGATTTTTGGGGTGTCTAGGGGGCGCTGTTGAGCCACTTTTGCATTGAAGTGTATGCGGACCTTATAATAATCCGATTTTCGCCGGGCTTGATGTGTGTGCCAAGTTTCACAACTTTTCATGGGTGTTTAGGGGGTCAAATTTGGCCTCGAAGCGCTTAGTATAATAAACATTTCAACAACAATAGGGTCCTTCCATACTTCGTATGGCTCGGACCCTAATAATGTCCTGCAGTACGGGTCCATGTACGATCAGTTTTCATCTAAACAATTAAAATTTGATTCAGGTTTATTTTTTTCCATTTCTCTCTGCTCCACCTGCGCTGCACCTGATCATCGTCATTAATCATCCAGGATTATCTGACTTTCTTCCACATCCAGAAAATGAGTTAAATTTAGGTCCAAAATGAAAATATGAATAAAAATACTTCTTGATTTTGGAGGTATGATATTTTGGATGTAAATAATCTTCTCTTCGTCTGCTTCCTGTTAAATCCAGAATAGAATTCAAAATTATTCTCCTCACATATAAAACTCTTAGTGACCAAGATCCACTGGATCTGAAAAATCTCAGAGTTCCAGATTTTCTCAACAAGGTCTGGTTTGGTGACCCCAATCCATCCTTTAGTCCTTAGAGTCTCGGGGACGTCCCATGATGCACTGGGTGCCACTTTGCTCGGGGACCTCCCATGATGCACTGGGCTCTTCTCTGCTGGGGGACGTCCCCTCTAGATTAGAGTTCTGCTGCTGGTTCACCCCTCTTTCCTGTCCTCCCCCAACCTGTGTGGAGATTACATGTTCTCCACACGTATACATGGGTTCTCCTCCAGTATTTTTGCTTCCTCCCACCATCCAAACATTGGTCATAGGTTCATTGGTCTACTTTCTCCCTCGGACTGTGTGAGTATAATTACTGGGATAGACTCCGGCTTCCCCGCAACCCTGAACTGGAAAAAGCAGCATAAAAAATTAATGGCTGAACACTGTAATCACAAATTGGACTATTGTGGAATACAATCAAAAACCCACAGAGAAAACCAGACAACCAGCTTCTACACATTCAAAGAAAGGCAGAGAATCATCGGGAGCACCTACAGGAAGAGAAAGAACACAAGTTCAGGGAGGAATAACAGCTGCAGGAGATAAAACCTGCAGGAGTGACTGATCGAGGGCCCCAAGCATGGAACAAGGCAGTCCATCACAGGGAAAACAGGAAGTGGAAGGCCCCAGTCAGAGCTCCCACAGACATGGAGCACAGGCCCCAGGTCCAAAGATGATGGCCTGCTGGCCCTGCCAGGAACCAACCACCCAAACAATAACTTAGTGTAAGACCCAGGGCCCCACGAACCCCAGAACTACACAACATCTACATCTACAACATCCCCTAGAACTACACCAGCATCTGTTACCATGGTGACCCGTAACATAGCCATGACTTCAATGAGCTGGGCGAACCATCGATCTCCCGGACATTCCTCTGTCTTCAAAAAAAATCCACAGGGAGCTTCTCTTGTGTAACATCTGGGAGTTAAACCATCAACTCATCTTGTTCTCCAACCAAAAAGAATCAGTCCAGCTGCCCCGTATCCATGGACACAAAAGGAAAAAAAAACATTCTCTAACATAGTGCTTCTCTACCTTTTTTGAGCCAGTGCCCCTCTAACTAATTTAAAATGTAGATCAGGGATTACCAACTCCGGTCCTCATGAGCCGGTTTCCTGCAGGTATTGGATGTTTCCCTGCAGCAACACACCTGATTCAAATGAAACGGTCATTAACAGACTTGTGCAGAACTTGACAAAAAGCTGTTGGAGTTCATTTTATTTATTTATCAGGTGTTGAAGCAGAGAAACATCCAATACTGGCTGGACGATGGAGAAGGTAATTTGGCCTGCTGGCAAGTATACAGTATATTTCCTCGTCCTCGTGTGTGTGCTGAAGTTGTTGTGGAATCAGAGCCAATAAAGTTATGATGTAATATTGTTGTTGTTTACATTTTACCGTGTCCTCCGGTTCCGATTGTGGCATCTGTCTCACTCCAGAGATGTAAAAGTGGGATGAAATTTGGCAAGATCATACAGACTGAGGCTACTGAAAACATCAGATATGGATCTGATTCAGGACGACACAGAAAGCGGACTGGACCTGATCGGATTTCTGCTGCACAGAGAGGAAAAAATCTGATGTAGGTGACATGAGGGGGGAAAGTTATTTATCTGCAGTATGAATCTTCCATCTCCATGGCATCCCTGTCAACATCATCCCTGATTGGGGTCCCCAGTTCATCTTCAAATTCTGGAAGGGATTTTGTACCCTGCTAGGAGTCCAGTTGTCCCTTTCCTCTGGATTCCATCCTCAGACGGACGGACAGACATAGAGGATCAGCCAGGAAGTGGAGACCAAACTCTGTATACAGTGTGAACAAGACCCTTCTACATGGTCTCAGAACCTTCCATGGGTAGAGTATGCTCTCAACTCCCTTCCTTCCAGTGTTACCAGGCTGTCCTCGTGCTACACTCTATATAGATTTCAACCTCTGGTGTTTCAAGTCCAGGAGAGGATCGCTGGGGTTCCCTCTGCCCATGCTGCCGCACATCGATGCCAACAGGTATGGAGGCGGGCCCACTGGGCTCTGTTAACCACTTCTGCCGTCTATTCCAGAACCGCAAACAGACGTCGGACCCCTGCTCCCGATTACCAGGTTGGATAAAGGGTGTGGTTGTCGACCAGGGATCCCCCTCTTCATGTGGAGAACCCTTCATGTTATCGCCCCTTTTCCCATCATGCGAGTGATTAACCCAGTGGCTGTCTGCCTTAGTCTGCCCAGTTCTCTCAGAGTACATTCCACCTTTCACATCTCCCGAATCAAGCCAGTGATTTCGTCTCCTTTGGCCCCCGCCTCCAGGACCCCTCCTCCCGCCCGGTTCCTTGATGGGGTCCAGTCTACACTGTTACTGTCATGGTTGCTGCTTGGCTGAACCTCCAGCTCCTCATCAAGCTCATCTGCTCCACCTGCCCTGATTACTCACAGGTGGCACGATGCTTGTTGTAACGCCTGTTATCGACCCTGTCACATCCTTGGATTTTTCTTTCCTGACCCACACCAGATTTAGTCTCGTCAAGTACCTTGTCTGGATATTGACCCCTGCTCAGAGTTTTGCCTGCCCCTCATAAGTCGTCTGATTTCTGCCTTTTTGTATTGTGGATCATTTCATGTCTGGAACCTTTATCAGGATTCTGTGTCCCAGTGTTTCAGGAACCTGCTGCCATTCTGTCGGACTGAATCCGGATCCTTCCCTGACTTCCCCAGTTCCAATGAAACCATTCCTTTTTAAATCTCCATCATTGTGTGTGTGGCTGAATTTCCAGGTCTCCCGTGATAACTCATTACACACTCAGCAGCTGCTGTGTTTTCTCAGCATCTTTTGGACTGAAACTCCATCTTCAGGCTCTGCGAGGCCCTCGGTAGCAGCAGAGGAAGGTGATTAGTTATTTCAGGAAAATCAAACAGCGCTGATCAGACGTCAGCAGCGTGTACAGACACAGTTTAATCTCATTGATGAGAAGCTGAAGGCTGAGCAGCGGGACGGATGTCTGCAGGTGAAAACTGCAGCAGCCACATTAACGCAACAGAAACCACAAACTAAATCGATACAGACTCGCTCATCCATTTATCTCCAGGAGCTAGAGGGAGGTTTCAGCAGGAACAGGAGAAGAGGAATGTCTCTCAGAAGTAATCAGCTTCATTAACTCTGAGCCTGTCCATCAGCTCTCTAAATAAACAGCGAGCAGCTTTTACTCGTACTAACTGCATGTGATGCACCTCGTTCTGCTGCAGCATGATGTTCGCTGAGCTTTACTGGGTCTGATCCACTGCTCTCCCAAACTTAACACTGATGGAAACGTGAACATTTGAAAAGAACTTGATCTGAATACATCCAGCAGCTGAGAGGAATCACATGCTGCTGGACACAGAACTGGAGATGAACCATCCACTGAAACGATACTGATATCAGCCCATACCGATGGTTTCCAATACCAAGCCAGTTCATATGAACCTTATCATCATTACTGATGATACTGTGTAAGAATTTGTCAGACTGTAGTAAGACACACATTCATTTGTAATCAAAAGCAACTGATAAACAAAATTAATCCAATTTAAATATTTTCCAAAATAATTTATGAGAAGAAACATAAAGTAAATCAGATGTATGCAGCTGCTTCGTGGTCTAAATTAAAACTGGTATTTAGAATTTAGCAGTAAAAAACTGTCTATATATATATATATATATATATATATATGTATGTATATATATATATAAATATATATATATATATATATATATAGCTCTGAATAGATTGGTGATGCTCTCATAAGGCTTTCAAATTAAATATTTCAATGAAAGTGCAAGAAGTCTATGAAGACATAAATATCTGTTTTAGTATTATATGGTTTAGCTGTATATATTTCTTTTCAATTTTAAATTATACATATATACGTATATATATCCTAGTCAGGACATATGTATTTGCACATCTTCTATATTCCTTAACTGTATATTATATTTTATGTCATTTTATTTAACTGTGATTAGCCTATGCAAAAAAATTTCGTTCTGTATACACTTGTTGTATACTAGAATGAGAAATAAAAGTCTAAATATCTACAGTATAAAAACCTAAAATCACCAATGTTCATGTCTGATTCTTCATCTTATGTGATTGTTATTTCATTGAGATCAGTAGATGTTCAGAAGCATGTTTAGAGGTAGCCATGTGCAAAGACAACTTCCACTTTATGGATGCAGGAAAAGCAGATTTGACTTCTGCACCAAGGAAACTAATTCTGCTCCCATATATACCAAAATGTTCAAGCAAAGAAGTTTTGATTCTCTCCCTCCTCCCATCTGGAACTTCTGGAAGATAAAAGTTAGACACATCCTCTGTACAGAGTTTCATTCTGATGTCCTGTAACTCTGTATAATGACTGTCCTTATGTAAAAGATTTCTAATAAATCTTCTCACTGAGTAAAATGATTTCATCCACACTGCATCGTTGCAGCAACAACTGAAGAGGAGATGACATAATTAAGGTCCAAGAGAAAGTGTTGAAAGGAAAGCAGAAAGTATAATTAATCTGGGAGCGTTAGATATTCTGACAGCGTAGCAGACAGGTTGTGGTCTGCAGAATCTCCTCAGAGGGCTCGTTTCTGCTAAAGAGGACTTCTGATCATAGAAGCTGCTGTTCAAGAGCGTTTTCATGGAGCCGATTAGCAACAACTTTTAGTTTAGTTTGAAGATGCTACAAACAAGACTGTGCTAGCTGCAAATGTTCAAAATGCTCCACAGCAAAAGCATGGCTAACATTTAAAATGCTCCACAAGTTTAGCAGGTGTTTGGTTTGCAAACACGGGACCATGAAAGATCCCTCTGGGAATTCAGTCCAAAATCTGACCGGTGAATCACCTCAACATCTGAACCCGATACTGGGTCAGTCTGTCTCAACTCTACACAAATTACACACTTAACCTTAAAACCCCCAAATCTCTCTGATTCAACACAAGCAGAAAAGGTAGATAAGAAAAAAGGTTTAAAATCCAGAAACCATTAAATCATCTCATAAAAGCCCCAACGTGATGGAAGACTCCAGACCGAGCCTGAGAAACACTTCACTGAGCTGAGGAAGCCATCACACCAACGGCAGACAGCTAATTAAAACCATAACAAACCAACCGCTGAAAGGTCAGAGCAGCTGTTGCCATGACGACCCACCTCCATCCACTGTCCGTGGGACTGCATTTTGAGGATGATGCAGGGGTCGGGTTTGGACAGGGCGTCTCGGTCTGAGATCCCTTTGCAGGTGAGTCTCAGCTCCACTTTGGTGAGACAGGGACTGCTGAACAAGCCCAGAGAGTTGGCCGCCGACTCGTAGATGTCACTCATGCTGGAGGCAGGACGGGAAGTCTGCAGGTAAAAGATGGATTACTGTTACTGCTGTCAGGTGCAACGGAGAAGAGCAAAGTTAGCCCAGAATAAGCAGTTTTTCTGGTTGGATTACAGCAGTCTAGTTAGAAGTTGTTCAATAGAAAAAAAAGACAAAACCGTTGATTTTTTATGTGATTATTACTGGATTGTTTCTGACGTGATACGAAACTGAGATATTTGTTCCAGCTATAGTGGTTTCAAAGCATCTGACAGAACCTGCAGAAGTCCAGATGTTCTGTAGAAAGGTGAAGATCTGCACATACTTAGCAGTTTCTAAACGGTATACGTCACTCTTGTTCTGCTTCACTGTTTCTGACATGTTTTGGTTCTTTCTATTCAGAAAGAACCAAAACATCCTCTAAGTTTGCGTGTAGTGGACAGTATAAACCGATAAAGTCCACTAAACTGGTCATTAAAAAAATGGTGGATTATCTTTGACTAATAAAGTCTAATAAAGATTTAGTTGACTAAAACAGAACAGACACATTTTTATTTAGATTATTCGTCTTAAAAATGTCAAAAACAGAAGTTCGGTGAAAACTCATTTCCTGGATGTGCAGGTCTGATGTGTTTATTCACTTCTCTGCTGTCAGATTTTGATCCTCATCCTGCTTTTAACAGCGTAGAAAAACTTAAACTCAGAGTCAGTTTATCGTAACTCATTTACATATTATAATCCAACCCCATATCATCAGAACCCTGATCCGACCCCACACCATCTGCCATTGATCCAACCCCATATCATCAGAACCCTGATCCGACCCCACACCATCAGAACCCTGATCCAACCCCATATCATCAGAACCCTGATCCAACCCCACACCATCAAATCCCTGATCCAACCCCATATCATCAGAACCCTGATCCGACCCCACACCATCCCAGAACCCTGATCCGACCCCACACCATCAAATCCCTGATCCAACCCCATATCATCAGAACCCTGATCCGACCCCACACCATCAAATCCCTGATCCAACCCCATATCATCAGAACCCTGATCCGACCCCACACCATCCCAGAACCCTGATCCGACCCCACACCATCCCAGAACCCTGATCCGGCCCCATATCATCAGAACCCTGATCCGACCCCATATCATCAGAACCCTGATCCGACCCCACACCAACAAATCCCTGATCCAAGCCCATATCATCAGAACCCGGATCCGACCCCACACCATCCCAGAACCCTGATCCGACCCCACACCATCAAATCCCTGATCCAAGCCCATATCATCAGAACCCTGATCCGACCCCACACCATCCCAGAACCCTGATCCGACCGCAGACCATCAGAACACTGATCCAAACCCACACCATCAGAACCCTGATCCAACCCCATATCATCAGAACCCTGATCCAAACCCACACCATCAGAACCCTGATCTGACCCCACACCATCAAAACCCTGATCCAACCCCATATCATCAGAACCCTGATCCAAACCCACACCATCAGAACCCTGATCTGACCCCACACCATCAAAACCCTGATCCAACCCCATATCATCAGAACCCTGATTCGACGCCACACCAACCCAGAACCCTGATCCGACCCCACACCATCAGAACCCTGATCCGACCCCACACCATCAGAACCCTGATCCAACCCCACACCATCAGAACCCTGATCCAACCCCATATCATCAGAACCCTGATCCAAACCCACACCATCAGAACCCTGATCCAACCCCACACCATCAGAACCCTGATTCAACCCCACAATATCAGAACCCTGATCCAACGCCACACCATCCCAGAACCCTGATCCGACCCCACACAATCAGAACCCTGATCCGACCCCACACCATCAGAACCCTGATCCAACCCCACACCATCAGAACCCTGATCCAACCCCATACCAATCAAACCCTGATCTGACCCTGAACCATCCCAGAACCCTGATCCAACCCCACACCATCAGAACCCTGATCCAACCCCATATCATCAGAACCCTGATCCGACCCCACACCATCAGAGCCCTGATCCTACCCTACACCATCAGAGCCCTGATCCAACCCTACACCATCAGAACCCTGATCCAAACCCACACCATCAAAACCCTGATCCAACCCCATACCATCAGAACCCTGATCCGACCCCACACCATCCCAGAACCCTGAACCGACCCCACACCATCCCAGAACCCTGATCCAACCCCACAATATCAGAACCCTGATCCAAACCCACAACATCAGAACCCTGAACCAAACCCACAACATCAGAACCCTGATCCAAACCCATATCATCAAAACCCTGATCTGACCCTGAACCATCCCAGAACCCTGATCCAACCCCACAACATCAGAACCCTGATCCAACCCCACAACATCAGAACCCTGATCCAACCCCACACCATCAGAACACTGATCCAAACCCATATCATCAGAACCCGGATCCGACCCCACACCATCCCAGAACCCTGATCCGACCCCAGACCATCAGAACACTGATCCAAACCCACACCATCAGAACCCTGATCCAACCCCATATCATCAGAACCCTGATCCAAACCCACACCATCAGAACCCTGATCCAACCCCAAAACATCAGAAGCCTGATCCAACCCCACACCATCAGAACCCTGATCCAACCCCATACCATCAAAACCCTGATCTGAGCCTGAACCATCCCAGAACGCTGATCCAACCCCACACCATCAGAACCCTGATCCAACCCCATATCATCAGAACCCTGATCCGACCCCATATCATCAGAACCCTGATCCGACCCCACACCATCAGAGCCCTGATCCTACCCTACACCATCAGAGCCCTGATCCAACCCTACAGCATCAGAACCCTGATCCAAACCCACACCATCACAACCCTGATCCAACCCCATACCATCAGAACCCTGATCCGACCCCACACCATCCCAGAACCCTGATCCGACCCCACACCATCCCAGAACCCTGATCCAACCCCACAATATCAGAACCCTGGTCCGAACCCACAACATCAGAACCCTGATCCAAACCCACAACATCAGAACCCTGATCCAAACCCATATCATCAGAACCCTGATCCGACCCCACACCATCCCAGAACCCTGATCCGACCCCACACCATCAGAACCCTGATCCAACCCCACACCATCAGAACCCTGATCCAACCCCATACCATCAGAACCCGGATCCGACCCCACACCATCAGAACCCTGATCCAACCCCATACCATCAAAACCCTGATCTGAGCCTGAACCATCCCAGAACGCTGATCCAACCCCACACCATCAGAACCCTGATCCAACCCCATATCATCAGAACCCTGATCCGACCCCATATCATCAGAACCCTGATCCGACCCCACACCATCAGAGCCCTGATCCTACCCTACACCATCAGAGCCCTGATCCAACCCTACAGCATCAGAACCCTGATCCAAACCCACACCATCACAACCCTGATCCAACCCCATACCATCAGAACCCTGATCCGACCCCACACCATCCCAGAACCCTGATCCGACCCCACACCATCCCAGAACCCTGATCCAACCCCACAATATCAGAACCCTGGTCCGAACCCACAACATCAGAACCCTGATCCAAACCCACAACATCAGAACCCTGATCCAAACCCATATCATCAGAACCCTGATCCGACCCCACACCATCCCAGAACCCTGATCCGACCCCACACCATCAGAACCCTGATCCAACCCCACACCATCAGAACCCTGATCCAACCCCATACCATCAAAACCCTGATCTGACCCTGAACCATCCCAGAACCCTGATCCAACCCCACAACATCAGAACCCTGATCCAACCCCACACCATCAGAACCCTGATCTGACCCCACACCATCAGAACACTGATCCAAACCCATATCATCAGAACCCGGATCCGACCCCACACCATCCCAGAACCCTGATCCGACCCCAGACCATCAGAACACTGATCCAAACCCACACCATCAGAACCCTGATCCAACCCCATATCATCAGAACCCTGATCCGACCCCACACCATCCCAGAACGCTGATCCGACCCCACACCATCAGAACACTGATCCAAACCCACACCATCAGAACCCTGATCCAACCCCACAACATCAGAACCCTGATCCGACGCCACACCATCAGAACCGTGATCCAACCCCACACCATCAGAACCCTGATCCAAACCCACACCATCAGAACCCTGATCCAACCCCATATCATCAGAACCCTGATCCAAACCCACACCATCAGAACCCTGATCCAACCCCACAACATCAGAACCCTGATCCGACACCACACCATCCCAGAACCCTGATCCGACCCCACACCATCAGAACCCTGATCCAACCCCACACCATCAGAACCCTGATCCAACCCCATACCATCAGAACCCTGATCTGAGCCTGAACCATCCCAGAACGCTGATCCAACCCCACACCATCAGAACCCTGATCCAACCCCATATCATCAGAACCCTGATCCGACCCCATATCATCAGAACCCTGATCCGACCCCACACCATCAGAGCCCTGATCCTACCCTACACCATCAGAGCCCTGATCCAACCCTACACCATCAGAACCCTGATCCAAACCCACACCATCAAAACCCTGATCCAACCCCATACCATCAGAACCCTGATCCAACCCCACACCATCCCAGAACCCTGATCCGACCCAACACCATCCCAGAACCCTGATCCAACCCCACAATATCAGAACCCTGATCCAAACCCACAACATCAGAACCCTGATCCAAACCCACACCATCAGAACCCTGATCCAAACCCATATCATCAGAACCCTGATCCGACCCCACACCATCCCAGAACCCTGATCCGACCCCACACCATCAGAAGCCTGATCCAACCCCACACCATCAGAACCCTGATCCAACCGCATACCATCAAAACCCTGATCTGACCCTGAACCATCCCAGAACCCTGATCCAACCCCACAACATCAGAACCCTGATCCAACCCCACACCATCAGAACCCTGATCCTACCCTACACCATCAGAACACTGATCCAAACCCACACCATCAAAACCCTGATCCAACCCCATACCATCAGAACCCTGATCCGACCCCACACCATCCCAGAACCCTGATCCGACCCCACACCATCCCAGAACCCTGATCCGACCCCACACCATCAGAACACTGATCCAAACCCACACCATCAGAACCCTGATCCAACCCCATATCATCAGAACCCTGATCTGACCCCACACCATCAGAACACTGATACGACCATTTCCACCAACAAAGGAATACTGATTAATCTGACCACAGTCCAGGTTTCCAGTGTGTGATGGTCCATCCCAGTTGCATCCCAGTCCAGAGAAGACGACACCACCTCTGGAAGTCTGGACCAGCTTAACACGAAGCTTCTTTTCTGCTCGGTGGTCTGAGGGGACATCTGTGAAAGTAACTCTGGACTGTAGAGCTGATGAAGGTTTCCACAGTAATCCTGGTTCATGTGGTTCTATCAGATGATGATGAGGAGGAGGAAGATGATTCTGGATTAAACAGATGAAATTCCTCCTGACTGTAGAGAGAAACGTGGAAATCCTTCAGTCTTTCTTTGAGAAACCTTGTTTTTAAACTGGCCACTGCTTCTCTGGAGATCTTCTGAACATCTCTGATGCTCAGACTGCCGTGGACGCTTCCATCATTATCAGCAATAAAATGCTCCATCTCAGCTGCTCCTATAACAATTTGCAGCTCTGAAGTGCAATAAAGGATAAGTATGAATAATTTAAAAGAAGCTCATGAAACAGTTGTTTCAGATGTCTGCAACACATCATGAATTATTGTTTGCAATAAACAGTTTAAAGCTGGAGAGTCGAATTATCCAGAGTTAAATGGTAAACTGTAGGATGCAAAGTGTGATCTGCTGATAGAAATGATGAGAGCTGTAAGGTGTGCAGGCTGCTTCATGAGGGTTTCATCATCGTGTCACAGACAACGTTCAGCAAAATAATGAATCTTTTACAGGTTTAAAGACAAAACACCTGATCTGAAGGGATTTCTGATTTAATTTATGTTCAGTTACAGCATCAGTTTTACTTTGATGTGAATGAAAACAGACTGAAAACTCAAAATCTTACAAACAGACTCTAAACCTTCTTTTGGATGATTCAAACAGGAAAACTGACCGTTGGAGAGGTTTCTGGACACAGACTCAGACCTTCAGCGTTCAACGGACAAGCAGGTAAATCTGGATTTATCCTCCCGTGTCGGATGCAGAGATCAGTGCATCCGATGCTGAAACATCTCCTAAACCTCCTGAACCATCCCAGAAATGTTCCCACATGAAAGCTTCCACAAACAGGAACCCTCCCTGCTGACCAACACAACGTCTAAAGTTCTGAAACTCAGTGGGTCGTGTGGTTTCTATGTTTTCAGCTGGCTGGCGGAAAACAAACAACCATGTTCAGCATAAGTTAAACACCGACTGGAAACTGAAGCAAACAGCGACAGTAGTCTCAGTGGTTGAGCTCCATCATCTCCAGCCATCCCGCCAGCGCTCTGCATGTTGATGTTCTTCTCTCTTAAAGCTGCAGCGTGAAACATCAGAGATCCATGACAGGAAAATGTATCAATAAACCTGTTTCTATTGGTATCTAATCGCTTTATTTAAATACCTGTTGTGTTTTGAAGCATTCCTCTCTTCTCTCCGTGGGTCCACATACATGACAGCTGCAGCCATTTTTAGTATGGCGCCTCTGAATGGACAAACAACTCTGTGTGAAGCTTAAAATCTGCAGTTTTGTTTGGTAGCAGCTAGAAAACTGTTTGGGATCGGTGACACCTTAAAAGGACTCTCTGGACCGATCCTGGTTCTGGTCCTGTTTAGAAGGTCAGAGGTAATTAGTTATAACTGGCTCCCAGTGGCTTTGACTTGTGGGGTCCCCCATGGGCCGGTTCTTGGCCCTCGTCTGTTTAATTTCTATCTGCTCCCGATGGGTCAAATATTACAGAACATTAATGATCAGTTATGCACCTTCAGACGCCTGCAGCCCAGCGGGCAGCACCTCCATCAGGAGAGGTTTAATGTAGACGTGGATTTCAGGGGGAACGTTGGAGGAAAAAAATCCCTGCAATCAGGCGGACTTTGTTTTTTCTTTTTTACTGAGAAATAAGACTGGACAGAAACAACAGTGGTTGGTCCATTTGGTTTGTACCTGAACCTGGTTTGTTTTCTCTGTTTTCCATGTTTCCGTAGTTTCAGTAAAACTGACTGATCCTCGTTAGTAGAAGCAGATCCATCGACTTTCGCTGTTTGGATTTACAACGTCCGCCGGTGCTTCAAAAGTCCGCGTGGACAGAGTTGCTCAGGTCTGATAATTAAACTTTTTACTAAAACAGAACTTCATCATGAAGAAGCCGACAGCGATGATATTCCTTTAACAAACGAAGGCACAGTGCAGGACAAATCTGAGCCTGTCCAGCTCAGATATCATGGACGTGGTGTTCCTGTTACTTCCACATCATGAACATCCAAGGAAACGTGACTAATGCTTGAATGTGTGAACGTCAGTTATCAGATGTTAAACCTCCAGCAGGTCTCTCTCCTCCACCACCAGCAGCGGTGGTGTGTAGCTCTGTGGGGTAAACTGATGGATATTTTACCCTTTAACTGATCTACGGAAGTTTTCCAGCATTTCTATCCCGTCCAGGAGGTTTACAATCCAGCCACTAAATGTAGTTTTATTCAGAGACTCTGTATCTGGGTGCCCAAGTCCGGTCCTCGAGAGCTACTGTCCTGCAACTTAAATCCACCATGTAACACCTTTATTTATCACATTTTCATTACAAAAAGATCACTATCACTACTATGTTTTATTACTTTGGCCTCACGTCATGTCTGATGATTAAAAGCTGGTTTATTACCAGGAGTTTTAAGGGTTAATGAAGCCGTTAATGGTGTTTCTCCTGATTGAAAAAAGCTTCAGGAGACAGGTGAATCAGTTAAATGAAACATGGAACTGAACCAGAAGAGAAACCCTTCAAGCTTCTCTCAGATCTTCTCCTTTTAGAGGTTTAGGTGAAGGTTGGAGGTTTTTATCGGGGGTAGATTTGGAGATAAACTCCAGCATCTCAGAGAACATCTGTGTCGTTTACTGGCATTTTTAACACTAAGCTTCTTATCTATTTTACTTTCCTTTGTGACTCTGTGTCTGTCTGTAGAAAGTGTTTAATAAATCAACTTTAGTCAGAAATCCAGCCTTGAACCTGTTAGTTGAACATCATCACCGTCTCACGGATAAACAACCGTTCCTGATGTATTACTGTTAACGTTTAACACACTGAACTGTAAAATGAGTCCACACACTCCTGCCTCAGCTGGGTTATACTGAGCAGTAATGACTGAGGAGATGGAAGCTGCTCGTTTTAGGAAACTAGTGTCTTTAAACAAATTAACAAGAGAAGCTACTTTCTGTTTGTGAGTTAAATGCACACAAACAACC
Organism: Melanotaenia boesemani; assembly: GCF_017639745.1. Taxonomy (NCBI): domain Eukaryota; kingdom Metazoa; phylum Chordata; class Actinopteri; order Atheriniformes; family Melanotaeniidae; genus Melanotaenia; species Melanotaenia boesemani. The sequence continues at coordinate 2,158,511 of NC_055687.1, forward strand.
AGGTTGCAGCTGGTTTTCTGCTGCATTCTTACACATTTTCCATCATTGAAACAGGTCCAAGAAGAAGAGGTTTGGTTATTGATGAGCCTTCAGGAAACAAAGAAGCTCAGCTGGCATAAAACTGCAGTTAAAGATTCACTATTTTATCATGAAGATCAACTACGCTGACATACGATTAACTCGCTGCAGCCTGCAGGGAACGCCTTCGTCTCATTAGATTCAGATGTGCTTCCCACATCCTGCAGCTCAGATTTAATAAGCAGCAACCTGTTAGTTCATGTGACCGAACTCAGGTCATTAACTCACATCCAGGTAAGTTAAAGACATGATAACAAGTGTGGGTTAATTCACGGGGAGTCATGCAGGAGCTGATGTAATGAAGTTCTTCTCTGGATGGGAGACTGTTTCCTGTTCCGTCTGTTTCATGAAGCGTACTTCACTCACCGACCGTTAACCTTCACCACTCAACTCATCTTTATCATCACGTTCTCCAGACCCCTCCTCTCTGCTGTCACCTTCCCCGTCAGTCCAGATGTTCCGTTTCCATCGGAGCTAGAACTCTGGATTTGTTCCCTTCTGTTATCCAGACATCATGAAGAGTAAATGATCCAGTCCTCAGTTCTTCATCAGCAGTTCGTTAAGCCACTGAACTCAGACTGAGTCCTTCAGCGTGAACGGCTCCTAACTCGCCAGATGAACGAGAGTTGTGTCGACACATAACAGACGACTCGGCAAAGAACCGCTTTCAACTGGATTTTTAGGAGGGCGGGGGAGGGGGGTCGATGGCTCCTTGGTTCCTGGGGTGTGCGGCTGGAACATCATGGTGTGTGCTGGCCCACGCTGGGTGGTTATCTGGGGGGGCATGGCGGGTTCCTCTACCTTTGGGGGGGTGGGGGGGCTGCCTCTGGGCTCCTGGGGGGCCTGGACCCCTCGCTCTGGCTGCCCTGGATGGGATCAGCTGCTGATCTTGGCCCACTGGGGCCTGTGCACCAGGACCACGGGGGGTTCTGGCTGGGGCTCTCCACTGCCACCCTCTGGGTGGGGCTGGGGTCATCTTCAGGATGGGGTGGCTTGGGTTCGTGCTCCAGGGTGGCTGCTGATGGCTCGGGTCCAGCAAGATTACATGGATTCCATGATTCAAAGTAAATAAATAAATGAATGAATCAGATTATCAAGAGGAGCCTTTTACCCATAAACCAGACCGTCGCTCTGCTGCTATGACGCTGGACAGGAGAGGTTAAAAAAATTAAACTGCATCTTTAGGCTTTTTGTCACAAAGACGCATCATTTGTTCCCATTTCTTTAGTTTCAGCTGTAAAACCAGCAAAGACCTGAACCAGGACCTGAGAGATGCATCTGGACCTTCAGCTGATCCATCTACTGAAGCCTCATCTGAAATGGTCTCCATGGAAACGTGGCTGTTAGGAAGCCAGAAAAGGCTGAGGTCACATGACCCAAGAACTGGACTGAAGAGCAGTGGAAACAGGTCTGATGGAGGGACAGATCCTCCCCAAAACCCGGACCTCGACAGGTCTGATGGAGGGACGGATCCTCCCCAGAACCCGGACCTCGACAGGTCTGATGGAGGGACGGATCCTCCCCAGAACCCGGACCTCGACAGGTCTGATGGAGGGACGGATCCTCCCCAAAACCCGGACCTCGACAGGTCTGATGGAGGGACGGATCCTCCCCAGAACCCTGACCTCGACAGGTCTGATGGAGGGACGGATCCTACCCAGAACCCGGAACTATTTCTGGAAAGTCCTTTAAGGATCCTGGAGAACTATTCCTGGACAGACTGGGATGAGCTCCTTAGAACTGGACTGACTCTGGTTCTGACTCACAAATTGGATTTATTTGAACATGTTTTAGTCTTCCTGGAACAACTGGACCATGGTGTCCATCCACCAGGTTCTGTCCCGTCTGGCCTGCAGACAGCAGCAGCGTGAGGTCATGTGACTGAACTGCAGCTCAGCAGGTGGATGTTTCATGGCGTCCTGCTGAAGTTTGGGCTGTTCAGCGCAGCAGCGGGTGAGTCTCCCTCCAGCTGAGGCTGGACATCCAGCAGCCGATTAAAGAGCTGCTCACGAACCCCGCCGTACAGCTGCAGTACAACCACACAGTTAATAATTCATGTCCTTCAGCTGCGTTCGCTGCCCGCTGTCAGCGTGGGATTCTGGGAAGCTGAGCTGGTTTCTATCATATCTCTGCTTCTCAGCTTTACAGTCTGTGAAGGTGATTCACTAAACGTCCACGTCAGGCCACAAAACAAACATATCAGCACCACGTTGTCACCTTTTTAATCCACAAACAAGCGTCTGAAACAAGCCGTTATTTTTCCTCACACTAACACCGTCCCGTTAAACGTCTGAGCTGTGAGAACAAACGCTGAGCTTCACTGTCTCCACAAGAGGTTCAGTAATGGAGCATCTGCAGTGAAGACGTGAAAACATGTCAAACAACAGGTTGATTTAAGCAAATGATTAAAAAAAAAATTTTACTTAAAACCTGTAAAACATCCATGAGGCTTACTGAATATAATGCATATTGATTAAAGTTGGGATATTATTATTATTACTGTCTGAATTGGTATGTAATGAGCTAAATATCCTGAAATGCTGTGAAAGCATCAATATTTAAGTTATTACGGATCAAAGGGTTAGGACTATCTGACTTCATCCTGTATTCATAACACAAAGCTTTGGTTTTATGTTAAATGTTCACTTTTTATTTTAGTTTGAATATATATATATATATATATATTTTTATATACACATTTATTTCGGGTGTTTATTGTGGTTCTTTGTTTAAGAGTTATAATCCATGTAAAGTAATAAGAATATATGCATGAGAGTGGTTATTTCTAGTAAACTGTCTTTAACAAATTTTGGGGAATGAACGGAAGATTTAAGAATAAAATTGTTTGGCCTTTGAGTGGAATCCAGCTGATGAGTACTACATTAACATATCCATCTCTTTCAACTGGGGAAGCTGTAAAACGTTAAGGCAAAACTTGACACACAGAGAAACTTACAAATAATCATTAATTGCAGAAAATTTAGCAAATTAATTTTAAAAAGAATCATGAAAATAATTACAAAAATTATGCTAATTATGCCAAAATCATCTGAAAAATCACATTTAATTGCAGCAAACTGTGATTAATTACAGAGAATTGTGCGAATGCTCACAAATGATGGCAGAAAATAAAATGAAAAACAGAGAATCTTGTGAACAATTGTTATTAATCACAGGAAAGTATTTGATAAATTGCAGAAAATTATGCAAATGACCACAATTAATCACCTAAACTTATGTGATTAATCGTGAGAATCATTCAAAAAATCGTGGCTAATCGCAGGAAATAATGTGATTAATCCAACAGAATAGTTTCAATAATGATCATTAATTACATTTACTCTTTACTAACATGATCATAATGAGTTAATGATACATAAATAAGGTCAGGAGAAGATAAGAGGCGAGCTTCACATAAGATTTCTCACATAAGATCGTAACTTTAGTTGTTTTCCAGGATGAGGGAGGTTAATCTGACTTCTTATCGGTTATTAGCACAAATCAAACACACTACATTATTAGATAAATGAGCAGAAAGATAAAAACTCTCCTCCTCCATGGACTTAGCTCCATGAATCAGAAGTAACATCGAGTCATTACTTGTGGTCTCAGACTCCTGAGCATGTTTTTTTAGCATGACTTTAGCGTGATGAAGAAATTCAGCTCCTAAAAAACAACTAACAGAATCACATTCAGGTGTTTCCAAACAGGAGCGTAAATATGACGCTGTCAGCAAACAACAACCAGCCTTCTTCAGAGGTTAATGTGGTGTGGTATGTGCAGAAGTTTGGGCACCTTGCTAACCTACAACCTCATGACTGACAGAATCACAGCTCAGTCTTCTGCTGCAGACTTCCTGTGATGTTCAGGGCCTCGCGTGGTCATTTAGGTTTGCAGTCATCACATCAGTCAGCATGCAGACATGATGTTTCCAGCCTCAGCTGTCAGACTATGAGGCTAAAATGATGTAAAGTTAATGTATCAATAGATACAGCAGATACAACTGCCTCTGGGCTCTCTGGGTCCTTCATTGTGGCCGCCCTGGCAGGGGCGGTGGCTGTTGGCCTGCTGGGGCCCGTGGCCACAGGGGGCTCTGGCTGGGGCCTTCCTCTACCAACCTCTAGGTGGTTCCGGGGTGGATCTCGTGGTGGGGGGGGCTTGGGTTGGTGCTCCAGGATGCTGCTGATGGTCCGGGTCTCTGGGCCGCCCTAGTCTGTCTCTAGCCTCCGTGGAGGCGTGGCCACATCTGCAAGATCACATTCATCTCTGATCCTCCTCCTTCCTCATCCTCTGTATGCTGACTCAGGGTCCCAAACCGCACACTTCTATACTTCGAACACTACATTTAAGTGCTTAGTGCGCTGACACAGAAATCTCAGTAAAAAGCACTGAAAGTACCCGGATGCTGCCCTAAACTCGGCCAAACATCTAGTGGGAAACGATGGACACTACACGCACTAAACGGACGTCATCTTGCTGACGTAGCGGAAGGGGAGGGACTTTCAACCAGTTTTTCAGAGCTGAATAATGGCGGTAATGACTCAGCGGTTCCGATGCAGGCGGAGGTTGTTTTCTACTGTTGTAAGTATGAAGATATTTGATCATAATTCTAAGATAAACTGCAGCATGCTTCTTATCTCTTCAATGACAGTTATGGATCTGATCATTTGTTGGAGGCTGCAGTAGAGTTAGCAATGTAAATGTTAGCAGTTTTATAGCCGATTTCGCGGATGTAGATGGGCTATAAGTGTTAAAAATGATTAATGCTGTAGGTTCTGTATGTTTATTCATGATTGTTGAACCTCCAGATGAAGCACTGCGGGGTCTCTGGTGTAAACGAAATGGTCCTTGATCTGAAAACTGATTAGGAAACACCGCTGGTTAGAGAACCAGCCCGTTTCCATGGTACCGCTGACTAAGCCATACATCACTTTAGATAAGAGTCTGCAAAGTACCAATAAAGTACATATATATAATAATGTTTGCTTTTATATGAACTACCATTGTGTGTTCACCGTAGGTCACTCCCCTTAGCAAAGCAAATTTGTTTGGCACAACACAGTAGCCAGACCATTATTCTGCTGCCACCATGCTGGACAGAACAAGGTATTTAAAAAAACAAAAAACAAAAACATGGAATTATCATGGCTCACTGTGGATTTACCACATAGAATCTCTGAATGAACACTACACTTTATGGCTGGATTGTAAACCTCCTGGACTGGATACCTGGAACAATTCTGTAGATCACCTAAAGATCACTTCTTTGTGTCTATAGGTAACTATAAATCTGCAGGAACTAAAATAACTTGTGGAGTTCCCCAAGGCTCCATCCTGGGGCCACTGCTGTTCAACATCTACATGCTGCCACTCGCTTATTATGGAAAACAACTACACATGTTACCACAGTTATGCTGATGACACACACATCTACATAACCATCTCACCAGGAGACTACAGTCCGATCCAGACTCTGATCACCTGCATGGATCAGATTAAAGATCGGATGGGCCAGAACTTCCTTCAGTTAAATGAAGACTAAACTGAAATAATAGGTTTTGGAGCCAAAGGAAGAAAGATTAAATGTCAGTTCTCAGCTTCAAACAGCAAAGTTCAAAACTACCAACCAAGCCAGAAACCTGGGAGTAGTCCTGGACTCAGACCTGGGAGTAGCCCTGGACTCAGACCTGAGAGTAGTCCTGGACTCAGAAGTAGTCGGCCTGTTATCACTTAAAGAACATCTGGAGGATTAAAGGACTAGTGATTCAGCAGGATTTAGAAAAACTGGTCCATGCATTTATCTTTAGTAGACTGGACTACTGTAAAGCTGTCCTCACAGGTCTCCCTAAAAAGTCCATCAGACAGCTGCAGTTAGTCCAGAACGCTGCTGCTCCAGTCCTCACCAAGATCAGGAAAGTAGATCCTTAGACCTCCAGTCCTCACTAAGACCAGGAAAGTAGATCCTTGAACTTCAGTCCCAGAACCAACCAGATCCCTCAGGTCATCAGGGTCAGGTCTACTTTCTGTTCCCAGAGCCAGAACTAAACGTGGAGAGGCAGCGTTCAGCTTTTATGCTCCTCACATGTGACATGTGACAAACTTCCAGAAACCTGCAGGTCTGCTGACTCAGCAGTTTTACATCAGGGTTAAAACTTTTCTATTTGCCGCCTTTTATCAGAACAACTAAAATTCCCCACACTGGAACTTTAGTTCTGGCTTTTATCTGTTTAATTTTTTTATTTTAAGTTAGATAATAATGTAATTGTTATTGCTTCCTGCTGTAATGCTTTTAATGTTTTATGTGAAGAATTTTTAATTGTCTTCTACATGAAATGTGCTGTCCAAATAAACTTGCCTTGCCTAAAGGGTAAGCTAACCATCACATATCACCCCACAGAGTTACACACTGCTGTTCCTGAGACACTGTTAAGTGGAAATTAACGAACAAAACAACAAGACAAAGAAGGATGGACTATTCCTAAAACATCTGTACTGAGAAAAAACACAAACTGAAGGAACTCCACGCTTCACTGCTCTGTCCTACAGTTCCCATGAGCCTCAGCAGCAGTTACTATGGAGACTGCTCCATCAGACCCATGATAGCATTTTCAGTGTGTGTCTGAAAGAGGAGCATCGTGTGATTATTGATGTGACTGAGATGACGAGCGTTTCACTATAATTAATCACCTGATGTATAAATAGCCTGATGCACACGGAATCTGTGAACTCCTCTAATGTCAGAAAAGGTTGTTTGTTCTCAGTTTGCATATGTTATCTTCTACAATCTGTTTACTGCTCATTTAACTTCAGTAATAAAACAGATAAAGTGTAGAAAAACAGAGGAGTGTGCTCTGATACAGCAAAGTGTTTTATCACAGTATGTGTGCAAAGGATGAGATTATGCATATTTTATGTCAAATATTTTACCATTTCTTGATCAAATATTTGGTTAATTGGAAAATACTTTGCAGACTGTATAAGCTACAACTTCACAAATGATGTCACAGTGTGCAAATATGTATTATCTAGTCAATTTATGCAGCATTTGAGGGAGGAATTGTGCAGATATGCTATACTGATGAAGACTTTCCCAATGGCCCATGTTGGGCCCCCTATAGTTCAGCATCTACATGCTCTCACTAGCTCAGATTCTGGAAAAAAAAACAAATATCTGATCATAATTATGCTGATGACACTCAGCTCTACATTGCTGTCCCACCAGGGGACTCTGGTCCCAGACTAAGCTTCAATTTGTGTCTTAGTCAAATCAGGACCTGAAAGTTTCTTCATTTTCATTAGCTAAATAAATATAAATCTGAAATTATTATCTTTGGAACTTAAGATTAGTGTCCAGCTTCAGTCAGCAATGTTAAAACCAGCGAATCAGTCCAGAAATCTTGGTGTCATTTTGGATTCGCAGCTAATCTGTGAGAAGTGATAACTGGGGGAAGATTCTGTGGTTTTGCATTAGCATTTTAAAACATCCAACTTTGTTTTTATCTGCATTCATCACAAGTTTCAAAAGCCAATCCAAAGTCTGTGAATTGGGATTAGGTTCTGTATAAATTAAAAATATAAATGTAAAAATTTAAATTAACATTAGATAAATGAAAAGAAGTGGCCTGACAAGTGACCCTTGAGGAACTCCTTTAGTTACTTTAAGATATTCAGAGGTATGAGTGTTGGTGGAAGTTTTAACTTTGAACGGAGGAACCCTTTAGTCCTTAAAAAAAACGGATCAATCTACAAATCTTGGTGTCATTTTGGACGCTGAACTTAACTTTAACATCAATTTTAAAGCAAGAACCAAATCAGTCCTTTACCACCTGAAGAAATCTAAAATAAAGGGACTGATGGCTCAGCATGATGTAGAAAAACTTTAGTAAACTTTAGTAGTCTTGACTACGGTAATGTTAGTTACCTGAAGTAACCTGTAGTTTTACAGGTCTGTAAAAATTCACCGAGACAACATTTTTAAAATCTCTCTGCTGGTCTACAAAGCTCTGAATGGTCCTGGTCCAGAATATACACCTAATCTGCTGACACCAAATGAGCCACCAAGAATCCTAAGACCATTTGGGTCCAGTTTGCTTTTCTTCCCTTGAGTTCAAACAAAACATTTAGTTTTTCTGCTCCTGATATCTGGAACAAACTACCAGAAAACCTGAAGTCTGATCCAAACCTGGTTTGGTAAATCAGGTAAGAAACAAAACAAAAGAACTGGTTGTGGACGTGCTGGACTGTGGTGTCAGAGAGGATGCTGTCCAAGCTAAGAACTAGACTGGACAGCCCTCTCTACGACAAGCTGGAAAACCTCAGCATGTTCAGCAACAGACTCGATCCAGCTGGCGTCCACGGGGAATCCTCCCTTCCCGTGGACACCAGTACCTCCGCTCTGAACCAGAAGTCCAAGCCGTAGCCTTTTGTAAATACTGTAAATATTTAACTATTCGTTAATGTCTTTGTTGTATTATTTATATTTTATATTCAATTTTATTTTTCTTATTTTCTTATGTTTGATTACATTTTCCTTTTTTTTTTTAATTAAATTTAAGCACCTTGTTCTAATTTCGTTGAACTCTTTTTGAACTTCGTTGAACTTCTCTATTTTCTGTCTGCAGTGCAACACTTTTCCTCTGGATTAATAAAATATTTCTGATTCTGATTTTGTCTTCAGAACAGACAGAAAGTTCACAAGTAATTGGATAAACATTTTTGTGCATATATGAACGTGTCTTTTATTTTTTATTTTTTGTATTTCTACTATTTCTTTCCCTTTTCTGACTTATGTCTTATGACTATGTCACAACTGGAAATCGGTGCCCGGGGCTCGGGGTGGACTAAATCCACCTGCACCGCCTCAAGCCTCTGGATGCTGTGGGCTGGCTGACAGGCCTCTCGGGCATTGCATGGACATCAGGGACAGCACCTCTGGACTCACAGACTGGGGTAATGTCCTTTTAAAGAAACGGGACCTGAGGGTGTGCTCCACCTACACATTTGTTAGCCACCCTGGTAAGGTCTATTCAGGGGTCCTGGATCAAATCAAGTCGTATTTTATTCCCAGTAGAAGATAAAAAACATCTCAGATGAGGAAACTGAGACATTTTACCATGTGATGAAAATATGAGCTGATAGTGAATCTGATGGAGCAACACTTCTGTAAAAAGTAGTTCCAGGGTGGTGTTCAGCACGGTATAAAAAGTAGTTCCAGGGTGATGTTCAGCACGGTATAAAAAGTAGTTCCAGGGTGATGTTCAGCACGGTGTAAAAAGTAGTTCCAGGGTGGTGTTCAGCACGGTATAAAAAGTAGTTCCAGGGTGATGTTCAGCACGGTGTAAAAAGTAGTTCCAGGGTGATGTTCAGCATGGTGTAAAAAGTAGTTCCAGGGTGGTGTTCAGCACGGTGTAAAAAGTAGTTCCAGGGTGATGTTCAGCACGGTGTAAAAAGTAGTTCCAGGGTGATGTTCAGCACGGTGTAAAAAGTAGTTCCAGGGTGATGTTCAGCACGGTGTAAAAAGTAGTTCCAGGGTGATGTTCAGCACGGTGTAAAAAGTAGTTCCAGGGTGATGTTCAGCATGGTGTAAAAAGTAGTTCCAGGGTGATGTTCAGCATGGTGTAAAAAGTAGTTCCAGGGTGACGTTCAGCATGGTGTAAAAAGTAGTTCCAGGGTGATGTTCAGCACGGTGTAAAAAGTAGTTCCAGGGTGGTGTTCAGCACGGTGTAAAAAGTAGTTCCAGGGTGATGTTCAGCACGGTGTAAAATGTAGTTCCAGGGTGATGTTCAGCATGGTGTAAAAAGTAGTTCCAGGGTGATGTTCAGCATGGTGTAAAAAGTAGTTCCAGGGTGATGTTCAGCATGGTGTAAAAAGTAGTTCCAGGGTGATGTTCAGCATGGTGTAAAAAGTAGTTCCAGGGTGATGTTCAGCACGGTGTAAAAAGTAGTTCCAGGGTGATGTTCAGCACGGTGTAAAAAGTAGTTCCAGGGTGATGTTCGGCACGGTGTAAAAAGTAGTTCCAGGGTGATGTTCGGCACGGTGTAAAAAGTAGTTCCAGGGTGATGTTCGGCACGGTGTAAAAAGTAGTTCCAGGGTGGTGTTCGGCACGGTGTAAAAAGTAGTTCCAGGGTGATGTTCGGCATGGTTTAAAAAGTAGTTCCAGGGTGGTGTTCAGCATGGTGTAAAAAGTAGTTCCAGGGTGGTGTTCAGCATGGTGTAAAAAGTAGTTCCAGGGTGGTGTTCAGCATGGTGTAAAAAGTAGTTCCAGGGTGGTGTTCAGCATGGTGTAGCATCTCTTCTTCTAACATGTCTGGAAACGTCTGGGAAGTGAGGAGACCAGTTGCTGGAGTTCTAGGAGAGGAATGTTGTCCCATTCTGGTCTGATGCAGGATTCTAGCTGCTCTACAGTCCTGGACCTTGGTTGCTGGGTTTCTGCTTCCATGATGCTCCAGATGTTGTGTACTGGTGAAAGGTCTGGACTGCAGGCAGGCCAGTTCAGCAGCCGGACTCTTCTCCTGTGAAGCCATGCTGCTGTGATGGATGCAGGATGTGGTTCAGCATCGTCTTGCTGAAATCTGCAAGGTCTTCCCTGAAAGAGACGTTGTCTGGATGGAGCAGATGTTGCTCTAAAACCTCCATGTACTTTTCAGCATTGATGGAGCTTCACAGATGTGGAAGCTGCCCACGCCATAGGCACTAATGCAGCCCCATCCCATCAGAGATGCAGCTTTTCACCTGTCCACTGATAACAAGCTGGATGCTCCCTCTCCTCTTTAGTCTGCAGGACACGCCGTCCATGCTTTCCACAAACTAGTTCACATCTTCATCCAGGTTTCCACTTTGCCTCAGACCATTTTAAAAGAGCTTTGGTCCAGAGAAGACGGAAGAAGCTGGTTCTGGATCCTGTTCACATCTGGCTTCTTCTCTGCATGATGGAGCTTTAACCTGCATTAGTGGGTTTCAGGGTGAACTGTGTTCACAGACAGTGGTTTCTGGAAGTCTTCCTGAGTCCATGCAGTGGTTTCCAGTAGAGAATCATGTCTGCTTTTAATGCAGAAGATCACCAGCATCCAGCCTTGTCCCAGCACACAGAGATTCCTCCTGATTCTCTGAATCTTCTGATGATATTCTACACTGTAGATGGTGGATCTTCAAAGTCTGAGGAACATTTTCCTCAAAGGTTCTGTTTTTATGTACGTGAACTTTTTTGGAACTGGGGTTGAAATTTAGTGTTTGTTATATTGTTTTTGGTGATTTTGTGAAAAGTTGCGTTTTATCATATTTTTGTAGTTTTGTTTGATTGTTTGTACTTAAAAAGTTCTGTTTGAAGCTAAAATGATGATTCTGACCTGTGGATGTTTATTCTGTGTTGACAGTTTAAAGCTGCTGGTCTTTAATGATCACTGTGTGTTTTCTTTGCAATGATCCATCGTATTGATTCCGGAGCCGAACACACAAAGCAAACGAAGACAAACAGCAGCATGACGACTGAGACGCTGTGCAAGACTTGAAGCAAAAGCAGGAGCATCAGCTCAGAAACCCCACAACAACATGTCCAGTTAGAGCGGTACAGTCGTTCACACTCAGATCTGCAGCCACGAGGCTCTAAATGAAAATGAAAACTATACATGAAGCTCAAAGACCAGCCTTCAAACATCAAACCACAATATGAAGAAAAATCTAAATGATTCACAGAACTGAATTCCACCCCTTCATGAGCATGAACAAACTCTTTCAGCTCAGAAATATGAATTAAATCTGATCAAATCTTCACATTCTCCCTCATTTCACAGCTCCTGGTTCACATAAAACAGATTTATTCTGCAAGTGGATAAAAACTAAAGACAAGAAAAGCTCATGCGAAGGTAAAGACTGCCTCAGTTTCCTTAAAAAGAGAGAGAAAACCTATAAACTAGTTTTAAAGAAGAAGCATCACTTCATTTCAGCCTCAGGCTCAGATTTAAAGTGATCCAGAAAGATGCTTTTAGGCTGATAAAGTCTGAGCAGCAGTAGATCCACAGCCTTTAATTCAATAACAACTCAGTTAGTGTCAGAAGAAGAGCAGAAGATCAGCTGAGACCTGACTGATAACAGGAGAAAGCTTCATGGACAAGAAGAGCTGAGGATCAGCTGAGATCTGACTGATAACAGGAGAAAGCTTCATGGACAAGAAGAGCAGAAGATCAGCTGAGACCTGACTGATAACAGGAGAAAGCTTCATGGACAAGAAGAGCAGAAGATCAGCTGAGACCTGACTGATAACAGGAGAAAGCTTCATGGACACGAAGAGCAGAGGATCAGCTGAGACCTGACTGATAACAGGAGAAAGCTTCATGGACAAGAAGAGCAGAGGATCAGCTGAGACCTGACTGATAACAGGAGAAAGCTTCATGGACAAGAAGAGCAGAGGATCAGCTGAGACCTGACTGATAACAGGAGAAAGCTTCATGGACACGAAGAGCAGAGGATCAGCTGAGACCTGACTGATAACAGGAGAAAGCTTCATGGACAAGAAGAGCTGAGGATCAGCTGAGACCTGACTGATAACAGGAGAAAGCTTCATGGACACAAAGAGCAGAAGATCAACTGAGACCTGACTGATAACAGGAGAAAGCTTCATGGACACGAAGAGCAGAAGATCAGCTGAGACCTGACTGATAACAGGAGAAAGCTTCATGGACACAAAGAGCAGAAGATCAGCTGAGACCTGACTGATAACAGGAGAAAGCTTCATGGACACGAAGAGCAGAGGATCAGCTGAGACCTGACTGATAACAGGAGAAAGCTTCATGGACACGAAGAGCAGAAGATCAGCTGAGACCTGACTGATAACAGGAGAAAGCTTCATGGACAAGAACAGCAGAGGATCAGCTGAGACCTGACTGATAACAGAAGAAAGCTTCATGGACAAGAAGAGCAGAGGATCAGCTGAGACCTGACTGATAACAGGAGAAAGCTTCATGGACACAAAGAGCAGAAGATCAACTGAGACCTGACTGATAACAGGAGAAAGCTTCATGGACACGAAGAGCAGAAGATCAGCTGAGACCTGACTGATAACAGGAGAAAGCTTCATGGACACAAAGAGCAGAAGATCAGCTGAGAACTGACTGATAACAGGAGAAAGCTTCATGGACACGAAGAGCAGAGGATCAGCTGAGACCTGACTGATAACAGGAGAAAGCTTCATGGACACGAAGAGCAGAAGATCAGCTGAGACCTGACTGATAACAGGAGAAAGCTTCATGGACAAGAAGAGCAGAGGATCAGCTGAGACCTGACTGATAACAGAAGAAAGCTTCATGGACAAGAAGAGCAGAGGATCAGCTGAGACCTGACTGATAACAGGAGAAAGCTTTATGGACACGAAGAGCAGAAGATCAGCTGAGACCTGACTGATAACAGGAGAAAGCTTCATGGACATGAAGAGCAGAGGATCAGCTGAGACCTGACTGATAACAGGAGAAAGCTTCATGGACACAAAGAGCAGAAGATCAGCTGAGACCTGACTGATAACAGGAGAAAGCTTCATGGACACAAAGAGCAGAAGATCAGCTGAGAACTGACTGATAACAGGAGAAAGCTTCATGGACACGAAGAGCAGAGGATCAGCTGAGACCTGACTGATAACAGGAGAAAGCTTCATGGACACGAAGAGCAGAAGATCAGCTGAGACCTGACTGATAACAGGAGAAAGCTTCATGGACAAGAAGAGCAGAGGATCAGCTGAGACCTGACTGATAACAGAAGAAAGCTTCATGGACAAGAAGAGCAGAGGATCAGCTGAGACCTGACTGATAACAGGAGAAAGCTTTATGGACACGAAGAGCAGAAGATCAGCTGAGACCTGACTGATAACAGGAGAAAGCTTCATGGACATGAAGAGCAGAGGATCAGCTGAGACCTGACTGATAACAGGAGAAAGCTTCATGGACACAAAGAGCAGAAGATCAGCTGAGACCTGACTGATAACAGGAGAAAGCTTCATGGACACGAAGAGCAGAAGATCAACTGAGACCTGACTGATAACAGGAGAAAGCTTCATGGACAAGAAGAGCAGAGGATCAGCTGAGACCTGACTGATAACAGGAGAAAGCTTCATGGACACGAAGAGCAGAAGATCAGCTGAGACCTGACTGATAACAGGAGCTCTGGGATAAAAAAAAAAAGCAGAAGAAATCTTTATGAACAAACCTCAGAAAGCTGCAGCTGCAGAGCGGAGACTCTTCCTCTGGTTTCACCTTTTCAGAAGAAGAAAAAGCTCCAAAGAGACAAACACATCCAAAAGTTTCAGTTTCAGCTCAGACGGATTGAACTGAGATCCGCTCCACGCCGATGGACACTCAACATCTTCATCCTCCTCCTCCTCCTCCTGTGGCTGCTGGAAAGCCTCTACAGCCTCCAGTCGACTCTCAGCTTTATAAACAGGAGAAGCCTGGAACACAGAGGAGGAGAGAGATAGTAGAACGGGCTCCAGCACCCCCTGCAGGCCGAGTATAGGAAGTACAGGCTGGACAGAGAAACCACAATTTCATATTCTTATAATCTATCTATCTATCTATCTATCTATCTATCTAGCTATCTATCTATCTATCTATCTATCTATCTACCTACCTATGTGTGTGTGCGTGTGTGTGTGTGTGTAGGAGGACTGACACAGAACTTTGTGGACCAGTGTTAGCAAAACTACCTCCTAATCAATGCAGAGTAAACAAAGAAGATGTGGAGGAATTTCACTGACGTTGCTCTGCAGTCTCCTCACCGGTGAACATCCAGGTAACAGGTCATCAAACCATCAGGAAGTCCAGCTCTGTCCTGGACTGGTCTCTGGACTCGGTGCAGGAGGTCGGTGACAAAAGGGTCCTGGCAGACCTGCCCTCCATGCTGGACCATGAGTCCCACCCCTGCAGGACCCCTGTCTGCTCTGGAGAGCAGCTTCAGGGACAGACAGAGATACTGCAGGTCTTTCCTCCTGCTGCTGGCACACTTTACAATGAACACATGAAACTGTCTTTACATGTTTATACACATGTTTATACACATGTTTATACACATGTTTATATCCTGTACATACTCACCCTGCAGACCAGATACCGGACATATTGTGGGTGTGTTCTTGTTTGATATCCCGTGTGTGCTTCTGCTTACAGCACCTGCACTATTGCAACAAAGCAATTTCCCTTATCTTATTTTAGGTTTTCTTATTCTTACATATTTACTCTTGTTAATTCAGAAATGTATTAAATAATAGCAATAATAATAATAATAATAATAAAAGAAAATCTCTGCAGTTTTTTTCTCCAGAGAAGCTCCATCATGTCCCACTGGTTTAATTCAGTCTGACTTTAGTTTGATTTTGACTCACTGGGAGATGCTCTTGTCTAAGTTATGAAGGTGGTATTGTTGTTAGTTTGTTGGACTTTTATGTAAATAGTAGAATATAGAAACCTCATGACTCCCACTTTGTTGGAAAACAAACATCATGTTACATCAGAAACAAAAGCAGCCAGTGGTTATTGCTGATTCACAGCTGTGTAGTTGGATCTCTACAGTAAAAGAATAAAAGCTTACATTAGACTGAATTACTAGAAGGTTTTTACCTCTTACATGTAAGAAATTGGCTGGGAGTTGTTTCTTCTTATTCTTCTTCGTCTCCTCCTTTTTTTTGTTTGGTAAATTTACATAAAAGATTTTTTTTATCATTATTATTACTTTTTTAAAAAGGTTTTTCTTGTGAATCCAGTTCACTTCTGTAAAACCAATTCAGAACGTTTAGTTTGAAAGTCATGACCGGAAGTGTAATGTTTGTTTCCGGCCTTGATAGAACGACAAAAGATCAATAAACGCGGAAGTTTAGAGAAATAGTTGCAGACACAAAGGGAAGAGTTCCGTCTGAGCTTTTTTACTAGAAACTTTATTTTCTGCGACTCTGGACCGAACCGGCGGTGAGTTTGTTTCTAGAAGTTTCCTTAACTTCGTACTTTAAGCTAACTTCCTGTTTGGGCGGCTAAAAGTTGAGCAGATTTTCAGGCCACCATTAAAAGTTGCTGCCAAGCCCCCAGACTGACGCCACGAGCCCAATTAATTTAAAATCCGTCATTTTTTCCTATCAGTGTCTCTAAAGCCGAATGTATCTGTTGGAAAATCGATTAACGTTATCTTTATTAATTATTAAATAGCTTTATCTTTACTTTGTCTCATTTCATGTTTTCACTAACTTTAATTTCCGTCGAAGTTTTTAGTAAAATACGCGAAAATTTTACATCTGTAATTTGCCTGAGAACCTTAAAAAGATTATTTGTCATTAAATAACCTGCATTATGATGAGAAAGTTCATACTGGATTTACATGTACACCGACAAGTCTTCCTGTTGACACGTTTCTGTTGTTTATAACCAAGAAATGACTAAATATTGAAGTTTAAAAGCTAAATTTATTATGATGATGTAGTTAGAGACTGTAAAAGATGCTCCGTGTGTTTTGTTGATAAGCAACAGGTCACATAATTTAATATGGAGGACAACCTGTTAAATCCTCGCTTACCTGAGCGCGCGCACACCTGGCTGCTGTTTCACTTTCATTCTGAGGAAATGAGAAGTTTAGCTTTTATTTTAGCAGAACTCATAGACAGTGTGTGAGGATAAAATATAGAATAACGTGTTTTAAAGTGTTTAATTCTCACATGAAATCTTAGCAAACGTCGGGGAAGTTTGTTCTTACTTTGCTTCATTTTCATGGAGAGAAAATCGACTCGGTGTTGTGCATGTGGAATGCAGATTTATTTACTCTGTAAACCGTTTTCTTTCTAACACTGGGTATTTGCGACTGCATGTTCAAACGCACACACCGATATAAATATTTTTGAATAAAGAGTAAATTTGTACACCAATAAAAAAAAAAAAAAACATGAATATCTTCTACACAGATTATTTTCTGCATGCATGTTGTTAAACGTGTGCACGAATGGCCTGAAATGCACGGACAAGACCACGCTTGTGCACAGATTAGTTTACCAGCAGGGATCTGAAAACTTCTTCCATGCTTCGGAGCCTCCCAGTTTCACAAACACGCGGTGCGTTTAAGTGCTGGTGGAAAGCTGGGTCATCTGGGCTTTAATCAGATTTTCTGCTAGTGTGTCCTGGTGTGAAGCGACCCTGTTCAGTCCGAGTGAGACTGAAGTTTCTCTGCTCTGCTTTCAGCTCCATCATGGCCTCTGAAGTCTACTCGCCCACAACAGCTCCGAATCCCAAATCTTCCCTCTTCATGGTTCCATCAGAGCATCTGGATTATAAACGATTTGGCCTGAAAGCTACTGAAGTGGTGAGTTCAGACATCCTGAAATAATCTGAGACTGATTGAACTTGATGCTTATCAGGGTTTTTTATGAAGTGCCTTTCAGTTTATTACCTTACAAAGATGCCGCGTACGCTGCTGTCATTCATGTCCTCTGTGTTAACATCAGGCTTCTCACAGAACAAATGCTGGGCAACTTAATACAAATCAAACCCCCAAATTAAAAGAGGAAATTTGACCGCAAGTTAAGCTACAGCTCCGACTTCACGTCCACTTTCTGCCTCAGTTTTTAAGGTTCTGTCCCATCAGACGGAGACAGGTTTGTGTAATCAATAATAAAAAAATCACCAATATCAAACCAAAGTAAGAAAAATTAACCTCATTGAAAGAAAAGAAGTCATTAAAAAAAGAAACCTGAAAAATCCCCCTGAGGACATGGAGCCGCGACTCAGACACCTCACCAGCCAATGAGAACGATTCCTGGAAAAACTCCTCCCACCTGAGACATTTCCAGAATGGTGGACACGAATTCAGGAATCAGAACAGAAGCTGGCGGCGTTCCAGCAGGTGGGACGTTAGTGAAGAGCGGGGAGCTGAGACCCAGTTCCTCCAGGAAATCATGATCTGAAGCAAACTCAGGCCAGGGGACCAGTCTGTGGTCTACGCACCGATCTGTGGTCTACGCACCAGTCTGTGGTCTACGCACCAGTCTGTGGTCTACGTACCAGTCTGTGGTCTACGCACCAGTCTGTGGTCTACGTACCAGTCTGTGGTCTACGCACCGATCTGTGGTCTATGTACCGATCTGTGGTCTACGCACCGATCTGTGGTCTACGCACCAGTCTGTGGTCTACGCACCAGTCTGTGGTCTACGTACCAGTCTGTGGTCTACGCACCAGTCTGTGGTCTACGCACCGATAATATATAAATAAATTAAATATAAATAAAATATAAATGAAAGGCTTCTCTTAAGATGGCTTATAAACTGGAAACGTGGTTCCTGACGTTGTTTCCCTTCACCGTGTGTTGCTGATTTTTGCTCTGAAGTCTGAAAGCGTCCACCTTTTCATCCTGCATGAAACATCTATGATTTTATTTTTGATCAGGAAACGTTCAGAGGGCTGTTGGAGCTCGAGAAACGCTGGGTTGTTACATAGGGCTGCAACGATTAGCCGGCTAGTCGTTTTAATAGTCGATGACTAGTCAACTATCAGAATAGTTATTAGTTGCAGCCCTGCTGTTTTATTTATATGTATATATATATATATATATATATATCCACACTTGCACCAGGTATGACAACACGGTTTATTTAGAGAAAACAACATAAAAGATTCTGAAACATGAGCAGTGTCTGCTTCCTAAACCACAGAGACATGAATAAAAGACCATTTCACCAACTTTTTAAGATGTTTTACAAACAATTTGATCAGTGTTAGTGAACGCTGGAAATCATAGAAGCTGTCTGGACCTCATCACGTGTAAATGTTGAAACTCTACTACAGACAAACATGTAAAAATAACCTCTAAACAACCATCAGAGTGACGATCCAGCAGCTTCTAGAAGCTCCTCCAGCAGCAGGAAGCTGCAGTCATGGCTTCCTGATGATGTTATCAGCCTCTGATGGTGGTGGAGGAATTCTGCTCCATCGTTGCTTCAGCTCATTGAGGGTTGCAGCATCTGAAGGTCCCCCCACAGCATCTCAGTCAGGATGGGGTCTGGACCCTGACTGGACCAGGTCCAGTGGTGTAGATCTGCTGCTGTGTTTGGGATCATCATCCTGGAGATGGTTCCAGCTGAGCTCTGCCAGCCTAAGCCCTGCTGCCATGTTCTTTCTTCTCCTGCTACCCTTCCAGCAAGCCTTACTGGTTCAGATCATTAACGTTAACGTGTGACCTGCTAGCGGAGGACAGGAGTGTCTGAGACGTGGCTGAACTTCCAGGGACGTCCAGTCCTGGAAGATTGGCACCTGTCCCGAATGTCTTCCGTGTGTGAATAGTCTTTCTGTAGAATGGAGTCCCGATAGTCTGGAACCTGATAACCTTCTCACGGTAACAGCTGCTTCTCTAAGATGATTGCTGATGTCTTTCCTCCTGGGCACTGTGTTAACACACCTGAATGAACCAGAAGCTCCTACTGATGGTGGTCAATCATCAGGTCCTTGTGTTCATGTCGCAGCAGTGAGGACAGAGACTTAGTTTCTGTTCGGTAAATAACAGCAGGGTGGTGTCAGGTGCTGTTTCTGAGGTTGGAGGTGTCCCACTTATTTACTCCATTTCAGTCCAGATGAGACGCTTTAAAGATCAAATCTTAAATAATTTATCTGTTTTTGGTAGTTTTATTAAGAGATCGTCTCTTCTACCAGTCTCTGCTGGTTGATGTTTTCTACAAACGCAGTGAAGCCGCCTGAGACCAGGGACAATAAACCAGAGCCAGCTGGTCTGAGACCAGGGACAATAAACCAGAGCCAGCTGGTCTGAGACCAGGGACAATAAAACCAGAGCCAGCTGGTCTGAGACCAGGGACAATAAACCAGAGCCAGCTGGTCTGAGACCAGGGACAATAAACCAGAGCCAGCTGGTCTGAGACCAGGGACAATAAACCAGAGCCAGCTGGTCTGAGACCAGGGACAATAAACCAGAGCCAGCTGGTCTGAGACCAGGGACAATAAACCAGAGCCAGCTGGTCTGAGACCAGGGACAATAAACCAGAGCCAGCTGGTCTGAGACCAGGGACAATAAACCAGAGCCAGCTGGTCTGAGACCAGGGACAATAAACCAGAGCCAGCTGGTCTGAGACCAGGGACAATAAAACCAGAGCCAGCTGGTCTGAGACCAGGGACAATAAACCAGAGCCAGCTGGTCTGAGACCAGGGACAATAAACCAGAGCCAGCTGGTCTGAGACCAGGGACAATAAAACCAGAGCCAGCTGGTCTGAGACCAGGGACAATAAACCAGAGCCAGCTGGTCTGAGACCAGGGACAATAAACCAGAGCCAGCTGGTCTGAGACCAGGGACAATAAACCAGAGCCAGCTGGTCTGAGACCAGGGACAATAAACCAGAGCCAGCTGGTCTGAGACCAGGGACAATAAACCAGAGCCAGCTGGTCTGAGACCAGGGACAATAAACCAGAGCCAGCTGGTCTGAGACCAGGGACAATAAAACCAGAGCCAGCTGGTCTGAGACCAGGGACAATAAACCAGAGCCAGCTGGTCTGAGACCAGGGACAATAAACCAGAGCCAGCTGGTCTGAGACCAGGGACAGTAAACCAGAGCCAGCTGGTCTCAGACCAGCTGAATGCAGAGCTTCCCCTGGTTTACATGCAGATTATGGGCTGTGAGACGGGAAGTTGCTGGGAGGAAACCTGAGGACAGGTTGTGGACAGGTTGTGGACAGGTGAAGTCCATGTTTACAGTCAGAGTTTAACTGTTCCCACCTCAGTTCCTCTTCATGCTTTTTGTTTCTGTTGACTTTGATCGGCTCAACAGAGTGAAACTCTGTACAAACAAAACTTAGAAAAGAGAAGTGAAACGATGAGGAGGCTGAGATGAGGTGTGGTGTTATCAACAAGCACAGGCATGATTAGCACAACCTCCATCTATTGTCCATGCAGCAGGGGGACATTCCCTCCAGTAACACGACTGCTGGACGTTTCACCAGCTGATTTAGATCCAACAATTTCATATGTTTTCATCTCGACTGCATCCCAAAGCTGCTCTACTGGACTGAGATCTGGTGGCTGTGGAGGCCGGTGGAGTCCAGTGAACTCATCGTCATGTTCTAGAAAGCAGGTGGAGATGATCTGAGCTTTGTGACATGGTGCATTATCCTGCTGGAAGTAGCATCAGAAGATGCTCCACTGTGGTCATAAAGGGATGGACATGGTCAGCAACAATACTCAGGTAGGCTGTGCTGGTTAAACCAGACCACGTTGGTACTAAGGGACCCAAAGTGGACCAAGAAAACCTCCCCCCACCATTACACCAGCAGCAGCCTGAAGCGTTGATCCAAGGCAGGATGGATCCATGTTTTCATGATGTTTCCAGCAGATTCTGAGCCGAGCATCTGAATGTGGAGCTGAAATGGAGACTCATCAGACCAGCAACGTTTCTCCATCTTCTATTGTCCAGTGTTGGTGAGTGTGTGTGAATTGTAGCCTCAGTTTCCTGTTCTTAGCTGGCAGGAGGCACCCGGTGTGTCTTCTGCTGATCCTGGTCCAGACAACTGCTGCTCTGGATGTTTTCTCTTCTTCAGACCATCTCTGGAAACCCTGGAGATGGTTGTGGGTGGAAATCCCAGTAAATACTCCGACCAACAACCATTCAGAGTCTCTTAAATCCTCTTTCTTCCTCATTCTGATGCTCAGTTTAAACCTCAGCAGGACGTCTTCACCACGTCTCCATGACGACATGCTGCCGTGTGATTGGCTGGTTGGATATTAGTGTTAACAGGAAGTTGAGCAGGTGGGGCTGATGATTGGATGGAGGTTGTATGACGGTGCACCTGGTTGTCAGAGTGGATGATGAGTTTTCCCATTTTGTTTGTTTTTTTACATAATTTTTCCAAAGTGGGATGGAAGTCAATAAGTTTATCTTTAAAAATGGATCATAAATATTAGGAATGCAGTGATTTGTACCAGTCGAGTACAATTACTTTACCGATACCGAGTACCAATACTAATAAATCCCGTTACAGTTCACTGGTAAGGAGTCTGGACCAGATACGAGGACTGGGTGGTTAATTGTGATAAATGAGTCATCCTGCAGCATCCTCTGCTTTTCCAGGAACCCAAAGCGCTTTCATTCATACCTGGTGTTGCTAGGCTACGTGTAGCCACAGCTGCCCTGGGACAGACTGACAGAAACATGGCAGCCAATCCCCACCGACGGCCTCCGACCCCCACCGAACATCCATTCGTTCTTTTTTCTCTGTAGTTTTTATCAGGAGGGACTATTTCCAGCAGCGGATTAATCTAAATGTTTGTATAGGGAAGATTTTCTGGCTGCACACTTTGATGCTTCTCGGTAATGAAGCAGCATGTCTGTCCCAGATTAGGAGCCTTGATCCGGTGCGGTGGAGGGTCTTTGACCCTCTCTGACCGGACCTCCATCAGCGAGCAGGAAGCTGCAGACTGAGAACTGAAAGTGTTGCAGATCTCCGTTTGGCAGACGTCAGCAGATCTCAGAGCTGCTGGTGCAACAGTTTGCTGCAGGGGGGCCGGGATGAGGCCTGCATCCGGCCCTCAGACCTCTGCCTCAGTTGGTTCGGGACAAAAAGAGGATGTGCAGGGACGGAGGAGGCTCTGCATCTTCCTGCAGAGAGTACGACGTGTCAGGAAGCTGAAGGTCCAGAAAATAGCTTTTAATGAATGAAAGAAGCCGATGGAGGAGAAATAAATTTTATCCGCCTGGCAGCCGGCGCTCTGCTAGGATCATGGAGGATCCTTTTCTTTTTCTTTTTTTTATTTAATTAATTCATTTTTATTTGACTTTACCGTTGATAGATTTTTATTTAGAATAAGTGAAAACATGAAGCAGCCGTTTTAAATGACATTGTTCAGCATTAGGAGTCCTTTCCCTCCATCTTTAGCCATAGATCCGGTGCTGCTTTCACAACCAAGTCTTTCCGGTTCTGCAGCGGTGACCCGCCAGGCTGCAGCAAACGGAGTCCGGCCTTAGTCAGCAATGTGGTTTTCCGTCTGAAGAGGAACCAGTGTTGCAATTCCCAGTTTTTAAAGATCAATAAGAAGCAGATTTCTAAAGAAAAGCAACACAGTGCTGGTAAAAGAGGAAACGGTCTTGAATCATCACTCAGGAGGACGAGTTCATTTGTAGGAGGAATCTTACGGATGTGTAAAAAAAAACTCAGATTTAACAACCATAAAAAAGTTATTGTAAATTATTTGTTTTTAATCAAACAGAGTTCGTGTGACGGAACTAAAATTAAAGCAGTTTTAATGGATGGAAAACTGGATCATAAAGACACATCATTTGTTCCCATTTCTTTAGTTTCTTCGGTAAAACCAGCGAAGATCCGACAGTCTGACAGAAAACAGGATTCCAGCAGCAACAAGGTGATTCCCAAAGTTAGCCGGAAAC
Organism: Melanotaenia boesemani; assembly: GCF_017639745.1. Classification (NCBI taxonomy): domain Eukaryota; kingdom Metazoa; phylum Chordata; class Actinopteri; order Atheriniformes; family Melanotaeniidae; genus Melanotaenia; species Melanotaenia boesemani. The sequence continues at coordinate 2,181,979 of NC_055687.1, forward strand.
TTGTTAAAAAGTTTTCTCTTTAAATAATTAGAACGAGAAACTTGGCAAGAAGAGTCAGTGAATGACAATAAATCTTCTACCACTGGAAGAAAATCAGTTTTTCCTTTTTAAATGGACCCATACTGGTGGGGATGTGGGATGAGCAGAGGAGTAGAGTATGTGGGAAAAGCTTCCCACATCTCAACCAAACGGCTGATCCTGCGTTGACTCTGGTTTGTGTGGTTTATGGGATGATTGAGCGTCAGTATGGAGGGTCCATACACGGCCACGGCCGGACCGGATGCTGGAACATCGGGATGTTTAGGTTTCATGATGGGAAAATTAAATCTTTTCTAGAGGAAACAGAACCTTAAATTTGTGATCAGATGTGAAATAAAAACAAGCTAAATAAAAATGACTGAATATAAAAAACCTAAAATAAGAATCGAGTGATGAAATGAAATTAAGTTGACCTTCTAGGGGGGTTGGGGTACCGCCTGATGTAACAGTAGAAGAAAACCATGTTTTTATTAAAGCCTAGTGAGTGCAGGTAGGGCCGGATGATGATTTCATAACAGTATATATCCATCGATAGACGTGTGGTGCGACAGGAAAGAAACGTGTTTCCTTTTTCATTGTAGCCTATCATGTAGCTTAAAACAGTCGTCACTTCCTCCCAACCAATCACAAACGCAGACCCAGGCACGCTCTGTCACCAAGCTCCGCCCCTTTCAAACCACAACAAAGAGTTCATGTATTGCAAAAGATGAGGAGGAGGAGATTATTACAAAAAAGAGGTTTGGGGTGAGAAAAATCCCCGTAGTGATGCTCGGCTGCAGGGTGACCTGATTTTAGCCTACAGATAGTTTTGTTATGCTGAGTGGAGTTTGCTTACATGGTAGTCTAGTCCTACCAGTCTCTGAGCTAGCTAACGGCCAGTTTCCACCGGGTCCGTATGTGCCGCGGTTTCGTTCCGACCTCCGCGGCACGCCGACTCACACCGGGAGTGTGTCAGACACGGAGAGTCCGCGAAGGTCCGTGTAGCTGGATCTGCCAGATCACATCGGCATTAACGTCTCGCCTTCCATGATGAAAAAAGAACACTGAGACCTCCCGACTATTACTAACACGTAGTTCAGCTGCAGGGATGCTTTTATTTTGAAATTCACCGGACCCTCCAGTGTCGGATTTCCTGTCTGGTTTGTCTGAACTGCTGAGCTGGACGTGTTCGGGACGTGTTGGAGGTTGGATGGAAACCGTGGCGCAGCTGGACCGGGTGGAAACTAGGGATGTACCGATACTAGCATCGGAAATACTCGACGATCCTACCAAAAGTAAGAGGATCGTATCGGCGAGTATTTCTGTCTAAACACCATCTGGTACCTAAACCCCAGGCATCAGACAGAAAAACATGGCATGGGAACATCTCTAGTGGAAACTGGCTGTAGAACTGGTGCGATTCCCACTAAAAGAAGCAGTTCTATTTATTTGTTTTGATTTATTTTCTTTAAAAGGTTGTTTAAATACTTATTTATCAGATTTTCTAGTAACTTTATTCTGAATGTTTCAGTATTTCCTGAAAAAAAAGAGTTCTTTTTTTAGAAACTTTCAGTGATGTTAAAAAGGTTGAATATGAATTTGGTGTTTGTGTTTCCTTATTAAAAGCAGGTCATTAAGCAATAGCATAAAATGCCTGCATATATAATCTGTATTATTATTATTATTATTATTATTATTGATTAATATAATTTTTTTAATCAACATGCTTTTTTTCTACATGGTCCAGTCCTAAGTGCAGGTTCCTGGTTCTAAATAAAAAGTTAAATTAGCGTCATAATTATTATAATTATTATTATTATTATTATTGATTAATATAATTTTTTTAATCAACATGCTTTTTTCTACATGGTCCAGTCCTAAGT